>NW_027590443.1:153033-338061 GCF_964213995.1 Mustelus asterias
GTGAATGTGGGCTTTGCTGGCTAGGCCAACATTTATTGCCCATTTATTGAGGCATTCAAGAGGAATTGGATTATTATCCAAAAAGGAAGATTGTGCAGGGTTACAGGGAGAAGGTGGGGGGAACAGGACTTGAAGAATTGCTCAGTTGGAGAACTGGTGTAGACATGATGGGCTGAATGGCCTCCTTTGTGCTGTAGCATTTCTGTGATTTAAAAAAAATTAATAATTGTAATGGACTAAGTATAGGTAATAGTTAGCCTGGTGATCTATATTAATAATTTTCATCACTTGAATGGCCTTTGTAGCTTCTAACACTTGCTAATTAACATGCATAAGTTTTGTGATCCGCCAACCTTTTGAAGCAGGTATTTGCATATGATATTGGATTGTATATTCTCCTCATACAAAAACATGACGATCACAGAAAATTTTTCAAAAGCCATTTTGAACATTATTACACTGGAGTAGCTACAAAATATGATTAAAAATCCATACTTTCAATGTTCTGATGGTCTAAAACACGCTGAATTCTCTTTGCCCATCACGTTAAATGGAATCTAATTTTGTTGATATGATTGATCTTGGGGGCGATTCTCCCAGCTCGAGCAGCGGACTGGGAGACATCAGCAGGGGCCGGGAGACATCAGCAGGGGCCTGTAGCAGGACTCGTGACAGGATCGTGAGCCCCCAAGCAATGTTTTTCAACATGATCAGTCTTGCGCCGGAAATCGGTGCCGGGTTGATTACCACAAGGAAATCTCAATTTCAATATGATTAGCTAGCCCGGGACAGTAGACCCGTTAGCGTCCCCCACCGCCCCTCCCACCAGAAGAGGTTTCCCATCAGCAGGGTGGGAACAGAGGCCTTTGAGGCTCCCGTGGGAGGTTGGGACGGGGGGGGTGCCCCTTGAACAGTGCCAAACATCCTGGCACCAAGGAGGTGGGGTCTGAGGGGTGAGACTACTGGGAGCAGGGCCGATCGATGGTGGTTAGGGGGACACACTGCTCAATCTGCAGTGGGATTGGTTGGAGAGGGAGGGAGGAGACAATTGGGGCTGCACATGGGTGGGGGGGGGTGTGGGGAGGAGCAGGGGATCAGGGTTGGCCATTGTGGGCTGACGATTGGGGCTGGCCCAGGGGACATGGGGTTGGGTAGGATGACGATCGGAGGGCAGGGGGTTTGGGTAGGCCGGTGATCAGCTGGGGGGCCTGTAAAAGAAATTGGGAAGCCAATGATGGGGGAGGGGGCCAGTGTGCATGTGCCGATCGCCCTGCTGACAGATTGACGCATGCGCAATGGCCCGCTCAGCGCGCTGATTTTAGCCTCTCCAGCGGGGTGAGGACGAATCTCTCTGAGGCACTGTGTGGAGCACAGAGTGCCGGACATTCATGAAACTAAGTACGCCCAAAAACGGGCAGAGAAATCTCCCCTTTTCCTGCCCATTGGGCAGTTCATTTTTTTTGGTCAATCGCCTCCACCCTCTTATTTTTACAGCCAAACTATTGGATATTGAAAGTTGAGAATAAATTGCAGAAACAAGTAAGTCTTGTTTGAACGAAGAAACGACATGAAAGGAGGAGGAGAGAGGAAGGAAAGAGGAGACATAGAGACTCCAGCATTGGATGCTTTATTTATTTAATCATATTGCTGCCGACAACATCCTGACTGGGACACAACTCAGTGCAGTATTGCTGCTTTTAGAGATGTTGAGAAAGCCTTCATGATCTAACCTCAGCAAACATTTAATCTTTGTAATAAAGGTTATTTTTCAGTGCATCGTTTAAGTGATGATTTCTCTGCAATCAGAGCATCAGTGGCATTTTCTCATATTACAAGGGCTGATTTATTTCACATCTACAAAATGTTCCTTCTTCTTCACCCTCCTCCACCTGAACTTTCCTCCAGTGGAAGTGATTGATTCCAGAATCGTCACCTAGCCTCATACACCACGATGACTCTTAAAAAAGCTATGCTTGTAGCTGTTCGCTAGCTTTCCGAGTAGCAGTGCGCTGCCTGACAGATTGGCAGATGGGTTTTTGACCCCTCGCATTTCTAGAGCAGAACTTTCCCTAAAAATTACTAAGTGCCATTTTGGGCGAGAAAACAGGTGCCCGTACTGGCGCAAATCATATCGCAATTGTCCTACACTTAGTTCGTTGAAAGAACCCCCATGTGAACCACACCAGTATGGAATCCCCAGACATGTGACTCACCCAAAATGGCTCGCAGCTGTGCACGGTTAACAAGGGGGAACTGCATTTAAACACTCCCTCTGCACCCACAGCCAGTTAAGCCAGGAGGATGGCAGTGCAAGAGAGCTGCCCCAGGCTTCATGGAGGCAGAGTTTAGAAGGCTTCTGGATGTAGTGGAGGAGAGGCGGGCAACCCTGTACTCCTGATTGAGTAGACGACCTGGAAGCAGTGAAGTAAATGCAGCCTGGGATGTGATGGGTGCGGCAGTCAGTGCCAGCAGCCTGAATCTGAGGACTGCCGTCCAACGCCGCAAGAAAGTGAATTACCTCATTCGAGCTGCAAGGGTGAGTGTCCATCTGTCACATCCTGGCAGCAATCCTGTCTATCACACCCTATGGCCTCCAGCGCCCAACACCCCAGCATCTTTCTCAAATCCTTCTGGCTTTCCTCCCCACAACCCTTCCAGGTACAATGCCGATGAACGCCTGTCCCAGCATGCCTCCCCCCCGCCCCCCGCCCCCGCTCCCCTCCTCCCCCCTCTCCAGCCATCAGGAACTCAATCATCTCTGTTTTTCCCCGCAGGAGAAGATAGCCCATAATAAAAGGAAGAGAAAACAACTGGTGGGGGAATTCCTGAGTTGCATCCCCTCACTACCTATGAGGAGTGAGTGATGGAGATCTCAGGGGAGCCGCATGAGAGAGCCGTGAGGCCACCCTGCACCACTGAAGGGAGGATCCACAGAATATTCATCCACATGACTTGTCTCAAGTAAGTTCCAAGCTGCCCAGACTCTTGTCCCTCCCTTGCATTGAACCATGTTTCTTGTCTTGCAGGACCAACACCTGATGAAGCCCGTCCATCAGGAGTCAGTGTTCTCCCCATGACTCCACCAGCACATTGGTGGAAAGCTCTGAGAAAAGCAGCGACCAGGCATCACCTGCACCTTCCACCAACGCACAGACTCATTCCTTGGTGAACGGAATTAGCAGACAGAGTTCGGGGTCACTATCTGGTGAGCACCTTACCTGGGCCACACATAAGATGGAGGAGCACCGAGAGGGCACAGGTGAAGACAGACACTGTAATTAGGGAAAGGGTAATTGGCACCATAAATAATCAGTATTAAAGAATATTGTATCTCAAAGCTGCAACTCCTTGTCTTTGTCCCATTTCCTACAGGGCTTTTATCTCTCCATCTGCACTCAGGATCTCTTAGCAGTCCCCCAAGCAATCCCAACAGTGAGAGTCATGGAGACTTATAGTGAGAGATGTCCTGGAGTGACAGTCTTGTCACTCATTGAACTCTAGGCCTTGATCCCCCCTTCCCCCCTCTACCTCCAGAGCGTAGGGCCAAACAGTGGTACCCCTGACCCTCACAGACATGAGCCCAGATATCTGTGTGCAGTCAGTAGATAGGCAGCAGTCAGTCTTCGGCATCACCAGAGCAGCATTTCAGTGAGTCATCATCAGACTCACTCCCTGACAAATCATTCACTAACACAGCCAACGTAGGTGTGATGTCATGAAACATTTGGAGGGGAGAAGGGGGAAGTGCTATTCTGGCAGCAATCAGGGCCTCCCTGGTTCTCCTGTCATGATGGACCTTTGCTGGTGCCTGTACTATTTCTTTGGGTCCTCCTCTGGCTCTCCTTCCACTCCTTCCTGGTCTGCCTCCTCTCCAGAGGAATACACATGGTCCTCCTCCTTCAGAATGTTACCCTGCTGCTGCACAAGTTTGTGGAGAGCATAACAGACCAGCATGATATGGGAGACCCTCTGGGGGCTGTACTGAAGAACACCACCAGAGCGATCCAGCCTTGCCAATGCACAGAAGCTGGTGTTTGACCACTTCCTGAACATTATGCACATCTATGCGCGCTATCCTGGGAGGACGCATGACTCCTACACCCTGGGACAGTCGGAGATACCCAACATGTTCGAGAGTCATCCTCGGCCGAGGAGTTGGCTAGTGGGGATAAGGGCAGGATAAAACTACAAAAAATATAATGGTTAATGAGAACCAAAACAGCAGGTCATAATGTGAGGGGAAGGTAGGAGGATGGTAATAGGATGAACAGGCAGGGCCAGTCTAATGACTACGGAGGGGAAAGGAAATGTAAAAAATCAAAATGGAAGGTGACTGTGGGAGTGAAAGATGGGGATGAGGGCCGGAATTTTACCGCCTCGTCCACCCTGAATTGGGGCAGGCGAGGCTTCCAGAACGGAATTCTCCATTGGCCTCGGGCAGGATTTTATGAGCCTCGTCCGAGCACGGTCGTAAAATCCCACCCGAGATTGAGCGTTATTAGAGATTAATAAAGGAGGTCAAAATTTGTGAAAAACGTAATGCACAAGAAAATCCTGCAAGGGAAAGACAAATCAGTAGGACATATTTTAAAACCCTGCACCTGAATTCACTCAGTATTTGGAATAAGGTCAATGTGCTGACAGCACAAATAGAGATGAATGGGTATGATTTGTTGGGGATTACTGAAATATGGTTACAGGAGGACCGGGACTAGGAGTTGAATGTCCAAGAGTACTCAATATTCCGAAAGGATAGACAGGATGGAACAGGGGATGGAGTTGCTTTATTAATTAAAGATGACATCAAGGCTGAATTTAGATTGGCACATGTTGGAAATAAAAAACAAAGGAAAAAAATATCATGGTAGAAGTAATTTAAAGGCCCCTGAGCAATACTTCCTAAGTGGGGCAAAGTATAAACCAAGAAATAATGAGGACTTGTGAAAAGGGCACAACGGTAATCATGGGTGATGTTAACATTCATATTGACTGGATTAATCAAATTGGCAAAGATAGCCTTGAGATTTCATAGAGTGTATGAGGGATTGTTTCATAGAGCAATACATTATGGAACCAACCAGGGAGCAGGCTATTTTAGATTTAGTATTATGTAATAAAGAAGAGTTGATAAATAGTCTTGTTAAAGATCCTTTTGGAAAGAGTGATCACAGCATGCTAGAATTTCAGATTCAGATTGAGCAAGAAGACAGAGTGCCATACTAGTGTTTTAGCATTGAGCAGAGGTAATTATACACGCCTGAGGAAAGAGTTAAGAACATAAGAACATAAGAAATAGGAGCAGGAGTAGGCCATCTAGCCCCTTGAGCCTGCCCCGCCATTCAATAAGATCATGGCTGATCTGACGTGGATCAGTACCACTTACCCGCCTGATCCCCATAACCCTTAATTCCCTTACCGATCAGGAATCCATCCATCCGCGCTTTAAACATATTCAGCGAGGTAGCCTCCACCACCTCAGTGGGCAGAGAATTCCAGAGATTCACCACCCTCTGGGAGAAGAAGTTCCTCCTCAACTCTGTCTTAAACCAACCCCCCTTTATTTTGAGGCTGTGTCCTCTAGTTTTAACTTCCTTACTAAGAGTTGGCCCAAGTAAACTCAGCACAAATAATTGAGAGTAGGACAATTGAGGAACAATGGCGGGTGTGCAGGGAAATGTTAAATACCTCTCAATTAAAGTATATTCCTGAGAGGAAGAGTAATTGTAAAAGGAAGAAAAACATTCTATGGCTAAGCGAGGAAGTCAAAGGGGACATAAAGGCAAAAACTAGTGGTAAGCTGGAGGATTTACTTTAAGGTATAGCAAAAGGCTACTAAAAATAAAATCAATAGAGCTAAGATGAAGTACGAAAGGAAACTAGCAGAAAACATAAACACTGATACCAAAAGCTTCTATAAATATATAAAGAGGAAGTGAATGCTAAAGTAAATGTTGGTTCTTTAGAGGACGATACTGGTGAGGTATTAATGGGGAACATAGTGATGCGGAGGCACTGAACCAATATTTTGCCTCTGTCTTCACAGTAGAGAATAATGTATGCAGTTAATGCAGAGGAACT
Organism: Mustelus asterias; assembly: GCF_964213995.1. Lineage (NCBI taxonomy): Eukaryota > Metazoa > Chordata > Chondrichthyes > Carcharhiniformes > Triakidae > Mustelus > Mustelus asterias. The sequence goes on from NW_027590443.1 coordinate 159,112, forward strand.
TGGTGCAATAACCATCACTAGGGAAAAGGTATTGAATAAACTGATGGGATTAAAGGCAGATAAGTCTCCTGGACCTGATGGACTGCACTCTAGGGTCTTTAAGGATGTGGCAGCAGAGATGGTGGATACATTGGTTGTGATATTTCAAAATTCTATGGATTCTGGTAGGTCCCGGTGGATTGGAAACACGCTAATATGATGCCCCTATTCAAAAAGGGAAAAAGGCAAAAAGTAGGAAAATATAGGCCAGTTAGCTTGACCTCTGAGGTGGGGAAGTTGCTGGAATCAATCATTAAGGAGGAGATGACTGAACATTTGGAAAGACAAAGCTCAATCCACTGTTGTCAGCGTGGTTTTATGAAGGGTAAGCCATGCTTGACAAATTTGCTTGAGTTCTTTGAGGACATAACCAGCAAGGTGGATAATGGGGAACCTATGGATATGGTATGTCTAGACTTCCAGAATGCCTTCTGTAGGGTGAGAGGCGATAGATTTATAACTGAGATGAGAAGGAACTACTTCTAACAGAGGGTGGTGAATTTGTGGAACTCACTGCCCTGTGGTGTGGTGATAAAGTGCCACATTAAAAATTGATCCAGAAGGTGAGATCACAGGGGATTGGGGGTAGTGCACTAGATTGGATTAAAGATTGGCTGATTGACAGAAAGCAAACAGTTGGGATAAATGGGTCCTTCTCTGGCCGGCGAAATGTAACTAGTGGGGTGCTGCAGGGGTCAGTTCTCGGACCTCAGCTGTTTACAATCTATATAAATGATCTGCAAGCAAGTTCAGAGTGTAACATAGCAAAATTTGCAGATGATACTAAAATAGGTGGGAAAACAGGCAGTGAAGAGGAGATAAGATTTTACAGATGGATATAGATAGCCTAGGAGACTGGGCCAAAATTTGGCAGATGGAGTTTAATGTGGATAAGTGTGAGGTTATCCATTTTGGCCCCAAAAAATAGAAAGGCAAATTATTATCTAAATGGAAAGCAGATTCAAAATGCATCTGGGAGGGGATCTGGCTGTCTTTATTCATCAATCGCAGAAAGTTGGTATGCAGGTACAGCATGCAATAAAAAAGGCAAATGGAATGTTAGCATTTATTGCAAAAGGACTGGAGTATAAAAGTAGGGAAGTGTTGTTGCAATTATATAGGATGTTGGTGAGACCACATCTGGAGTATTGTGTCCAGTTTTGGTCTTCTTATTTGAGGAAGAATGTGGTGGCATTGGAGGCAGTTCAGAGGAGATTCACCAGTTTGATTCCGGTGGTGAAAGAGTTGACGTAAGAGGAGAGATTAAACAGTTTGAGTTTATACTCGCTGGAGTTTAGAAGGATGAGATAGGATCTGATTGAGAAATATAACATACTAAAAGGGATTGATAAATTAAATGTAAACCAAATGTTTTCCCATGTGGGGCAATCTAGAACAAGAGGTCATAGGTATAGGATGAGAGGCGATAGATTTATAACTGAGATGAGGAGGAGCTACTTCTCACAGAGGGTGGTGAATTTGTGGAACTCACCACCCTATAGTGTGGTGGGGTCTGAATCGCTGAATGGTTTCAAGAAGTAGATAGATACATTTCTAACTTTAAAAACGGATTACAGGGATATGGGGAACAGGTGGGGAGGTGGATTTGAGACCGGGAAAGGATCACCCATGATCTGATTGAATGGCAGGGCAGGCTCAAAGAGCTGAATTGCCTCCTTCTGCTCCTAATTCCTACCTTCCTATCTACCTGCAAAGGTCATGGCTGATGACACTTATGCAGAGGCCCCCAGACCGAGGGAAACCTGTCACTTAGAGGTTCACTCTGCCACCAGGACCATCATTGAGTGGTGCATAGGCCTCCTCAAGATGCGGTTGCGCTATTTGGACCGCTCTGGTGGGACGCTACGATATAGACCCCAGAGGGTTGCACAGATAGTGGTTGTTTGCTGTGTGCTGCTCAACCTCGCACAGCAGCTTGGCGATATGGAGGAGGGGGAGGAGGAGGGACAGGCAGCCTCATCAGAGGAGGATGAAGAGGACTAGGATGGCGCAGATGAGGATGCCAAAGGGCTGAGCAGGCGGTGGCCAGGGTCCGACAGGGACGTATGACCAGGGAGGCTTTCATTGCCTACAGATTTGAGGTGTAGAAGCTTCATTGTCCAGCAGATCAATCCTCCACCTCCCTAATCCTCAGACCCTGCCTTGCCCAGTCCTTTGTTCCTCCCTTTCCATCATACTGGCCTCCTTCCCATTCTCCCTCTCCCAATCCTTCTGTCCATCTCCCCCTCCCCCTCTCCTACAACATTTCTCAGCATAGCATCACACCAGGGTAATGGGTCTGGGTTGGCAGTGTCAGCGGGTCTCTTCACAAGGCTGGGGGATGATGATGACTTGCTGAGGAGAGCTGAGATCCTCCTCAGAATCTGAGCTCTGACTCCAGCCTTTCTGGTGACAGGTCATTTCCCTCCTGGTTCATCACTTTTGGAACGATGAATTCACTCAATTCCCCGTAACCTTAAGGGGTTGGTGATGGGGAGGCTCAAGGGTCAGATTTTCGGGGTCATGGACTAGTGATGCTGTCAAAGGCGGACACTTTTGCCCTCAAGGACTACCAATTAGAAATTAATGGGGAGGCCCTGTGCAAGGTCAGAGGTCAGAGGTCCAACCAGTTGACATAACCCCCTCACTGATTCACCCCCCTTAAGGAACAGACGGAACATTGATAGGCCAGTTGGTATGGAGGTGACATGTGTTTATTAATAACAATGTACAAGTGGTGTCCCCTTCCCCCTAACTGCAACTGTGAAACTTAGTGGTCTTCTATCTTCCGCTTCTTTTGTTTCCTCCCACTCCTACGTGTATCCCCAAATTGCACATTGGAGGTGGAGGTGGCCTGCTAATGACTGCCCCCTTTGGAGGGTCTGGACCTGGAAGGACCCAGCCGACTTTCGGGTATCACAGGTGACAACGTGCCATCCTGTTCTAGCCACAAGGTAGATGTCGGGCCTTTGGAAATGTTCATCCCAGCAATGGTCGATATACAAAAGCAGAGCCAGGCTTTACAGGAGGGGGTGTCAGTGATCTTCCAGCAGATGCAGGCATAACTGGAGGAGCCTGGGATTCAGGTAGGGGGGATTCAGAAGAACTGCTGACAGCCTGAGTCTCCATTGGTGAAGGCCCCAGGCTGAGCTCCAGCACTTCCTCCTCCCTCGGGGTGCCCCTTGGCCCCCGGGTCACTCTTGGGATGGAGGGGCAACTGGAGTGAGCTCCAGAAGCTTTTCCATTATCTGGCGCTGCCAGTCCTGGAGGCCCACCATTGTCTGCACCATGGTTCTGATGCCTTCAACCTTGGCCCTTAGCGATTGGACAATGCTGTGGGTGCCCTCAGAGCTTGGCCCAGTCACACAGGACCACGGCTGATGCAATTTCTCTCAATGCCAGCGACATGTCTCTGTGTGACTGAGCCCTGGTGCCTAGGACCACAACCATGGACATCACTGAGTGGGCCACATCTTGGAAGTTATTGGTCATGATATGGACATCTTGGCACAGGCTTTCCACTACGGACACCACCCTTGCAGTGTTGGCCTGAGTGCCACTCAATGTTGGCACCATCTCCTGCGAGAGGAGACTCCCTGACTCCTCCAGTTATGCCTGCATCTGCTGGAAGATCACTGTCACCCCCTCCTGTAAAGCCTGGCTCTGCTTTTGTATATTGACCATTGCTGGGATGAACATTTCCAGAGGCCCGACGTCTACCTTGTGGCCGGCTGTTCTTGGTGAGCCTCCGACTGGCTGCTCCCTTGGGTTCCAGCCTCCACCCAATGAGCAATAGCAGCAGTGTGGTGCTCACTAGAGAGTGCTCAGAGCCTGTCCACTAATGTTTCAAACTGAGGTGAGAGTCTCTGTGCTGATGCTGGTGAATGCAGTGACAGGATGTCAGCGTCCTCCCTGGAGATGTGGCTTGGGGTGCTCAGAGGGGTTGGATGGCAGGAATCAACCCTGGGTGACCCGGCCTCATCTGATGGGAAATCTTGCAAGACAAAAGACATGGGGTCAACTGGTGAAAATGTCAAGGGTTTGGAGGACGACAGACTCACTTGTGATCGATCATCTGGATCATGGTGCTTTGTGCTATTACCTGCTTCGGGCTGACCTCGCAGTAAGCGACAGGTCACTCTTGGGTCTCACCTGCAATTTCCTGGGCCCTCTCCTCAGAGCAGGTGAGATCTTGTATCTTGGGGATGCCCCTGTCCATCTTCACTCGCTCCTTCTTGTTGAATGCAGTTTTTGCCTATGGGGACACAAAGACTACAAAGTGAGAGGGTGGCCTGACTAGAATGGGGGCTGATAGCTGGTGGCATGCGCATGCATGGGGCCTGGCCAATCAGGGGGTGTGATGAGGTCTGCTCAAGGGAGGGGGCGGGATCTGATGGGGATTCTGTGTGACAATGTTAGAAGGTGGTGCGGTGAGATAGAGGGGGGGTTTAAGGTGAGATGGCAGTGGTTTGGGACATGACTGAGGGCAGGGGCAAGGGAATGGGCACTCACCCTCCAGACCAGAGCAGGTCATTCATCTTGTTGTGACATTGCATACCTGCCCTCCTGGTAAAACTTCTCATGCTCACTGCCTCGGCCGCTGCTTCCCAAGCTTCCGCTACCTTGGCTGATTGCAGCCTCCTGTCAACTCTCGGGAAGAGAGTGGTTCTCCTTTTCTCCACAGCTTCCAGCAATCTCTCCAGTTCTGACTTAAGGAATCTGGGTGCTGAACTTCTCCCATAAGACCATAAGGCATAGGAGCAGAATTAGGCCATTCGGCCCATCACGTCTGCTCCGCCATTCAATCATTTGATATTTTTCTCATCCCCATTCTTCTATCTTTTCTCCATAACCCCTGATCCCCTTATTAATCAAGAACTTTTCTATCTCTGTTTTAAAGACACTCAATGACTGGCCTCCACAGCCTTCTGCAGCAAAGAGTTCCACAGATTCACCACTCTCTGGCTGAAGAAATTCCTTCTCATTTCTGTTTTAAAGGATCGTCCCTGTAGCCTGAGGTTGTGCCCTCTGGATCTAGTTTTTCCTACCAGTGGAAACATCCTCTCCACGTCCACTATATCCAGGCCTCCCTGCCACATTGCTGGCTGAAGTGAGAGTGCTGTTGAAGAGAGCGCTGAAATACTGCTCCCCCTTGTAGAAGGCTAACAGCTGAATCTCGACTGCAGTGAATTAGGCATTAAGCATTTGGAAGTCAGCGTGAAACACGGGAGAGAACTGGCCCATTACCATATTCTGAGTTGTGAGTGCAGATCGCTGGTAGCGCCAGCGGTAAACACGTCGGCTGTCCTGCTGTGTGGACACTTAATCCCAATCCGGGAAAATCGCGGCCCTGGTGTTTGTAACTGTTAGTGGGGCCTGGGATGGAGTGTCAAAAATAAACCACAGGGCCTTTCAAGCAGGGTGACCGGTGTGCTGTTAGTGGGCTTTGCAATTGGCATCATAGGCAGTCCCTCAAGGGCCTCTCAGCAGCCAGTGAGGATACTCGCCACATGAGCCCCAACCCAACGGTGGGCCTTGACCTGCGAACCTCAGCCCTGCCAAGCCCCTGCACCCTTGAAGGCCCCCCACCCCACCCTGCACCGTGGTAGTGGCTGACTTGCCCTTTTGCACACAAGACGTTAATGCTAAGTGGTAATCACCTCCTCATTTGCCCTCGCAATTCATGGTGCCTGGACCACACTTCAAGGGACCAGTAGTGATTTGCACCCGTGTGACTTCCCGCTGGGGAGATGGGAACATTCTGGGAGAGGGGATGATCACATGCCAAACTTGCTAATGAGATTGAAATCAAATTAATCTCATGCTAATCAGCCTCGTGCCCTTTTCTGGGTGAGATCCAGTTTACGCCAGCAGAAAGGGGCGGGAGGATTGCAAACTGTTTGGCGCCAGGCGCAAAACCCATCCTTAGGCCCGCACACAATTTTCCTGGATTAGTGCAATCTCCACCAGCGCAACGTGGCCGGAAAATCGCGGCTCTGATTTCCTAACACTGGGCATGTTGCCTGAAGCAATACTCTATGGGATGTGTTAGGGCTGTTATAAGAGAATATTTAAGTTCAAAATGTGGCTTGATGCAGCAGCAGTTAACATTAAAGATTGCGGTTTTGAAGAACATTTAAAAGAAGTAATGATTTACTGGAGGATAGTTTTGGTAAATGTAAGGGATACAGGACAATGGACTATTCTTTAGAATTAGCACCCATTATCATTGTATAGCACTCCATTGTCAGTTGAGTAGAACTCCCTAAAGGGTGAAAGTGTGTATGCTTACAAATGCCACAAAAGTATCCCTGCTGTACCTACTTGAATGTTATCACTTTCCACAGCAGCTTTTTACTGTGAATTTGTGAGTAGTATGAAATAGGTTGAGGCTGGCTCAAACACATTTCACGTGTGATTCTTACAGTTGGCAGTTGCTGATTTAATTCCATTGCTCTATTGAATTCAAACCTACATGTTTGTGGTAAGTGGTGCTAACCTGTTATGCTGCCCAGTTGCTGAAAGAGAAAAGATAATTGCAAATCAGATTCTGCTGCAATTTAGCAAAGTGCATTTCTGACTCTGTTTGTAATAAAAGTGAAAGTTCTGTTGCAGGGTCAGTAAGGACTACATTTAGCAGCGTCTGCATTTGCCTCTCCCCCAGTAAAGCTAAAACCAGTAACTTACTGAAGCCATGTAGAAACCATCATTCTTATGAGCGTTTTCTCTTTTGCAAAAAACAGAGGCTAACTCCAGATGGGTTTGTGATTATCATTTTCTGCTTAATGGAATTTAATTTTGAAGGGACATTGATACCCTGTTGGAAAATGGGAGGTTTACTGGCACTGATTTAGTGCAGCCTCATCTGTAGGCTTAAGTGACTGCAATTTCAGACATTCTAGCAGATTATAAAGCCAGAGCTTTACTTCTCATGAATTCTAATTTATTTCCAGACAAAATTCTGAAAGAATAAACCATGCAATCTAATCACAGAATCCTACAGTGCAGAAGGAGGCCATTTGGCCCATTAAGCCTGCACCAACAACAATCCCCCCCCCACCCCAATCCCTATTCCCGTAGCCCCACATATTTACCCTGCTAATTCCTCTGGCACTAGGGGCAGTTTAGCAGGACCAATCAATCCAACCCGCACATCTTTGGAGTGTGGGAGGAAACCGGAGCACCTGGAGAAAACCCATGCAGTCACAGGGAAAATGTACAAACTCCACACAGACAGTCACCTGAGATCGGAATTGAACCTGGGTCCCCGGCGGTGTGAGGCAGCAGTCCAAACCAAGCTCCTGTCCAACAAGTCAAAAGCTGATTATTGAAGATGCACTGGGTGACTTGCAACATATTATTCAGTCGCATTGAACAAATTGGTTACAGTCAAGAGTGTCTGAGAGGGTTTGTTCCCTTAAATATAGGATGATATTTAATGGGGGCAATGGGAATCTTACCTGGGGCTGGAGGGCCAGTGAGAGCCCCTTATCGCCTCTTTTAGGCTAGACTGGCCAAATTAAGTCTCACTCAGCCACTAGAGTTTTGTGGCTGAGATTGGGTACCATGCAATTATATATTTTCCTACTTGGATGGGAAGAGGTTGGATGATAATGTGTGGTTTCCTGTGTTGTGGCAAGTCGAGTGATACATAGTAATTTGCCAGCTCACTGTTTGCTTCAGTAGGTTCCAAGGTAGCTTCTGAGGTGAGGTCATCATCAACTGATTTGAGTAATGTTCATCCTGATATGTATTTGCTGCTGAAGGGTGTACACAAGGAACTTCCTTGCTTTATCATCCTGTTTGTCGTATCTCAGCTTTGGTATATTGGAGCATATCAGCACCCATTAGTAGAAACTATCTAATTCCCTTCTTTCCGTGCTCTATTTAGTGTTACTTGTGTTGCAATTTTAACTTCTTTACCTTTTGTTTAATGTCTGGAGTTCTTTCTGCTTTTTGACAGAGCTATTGCTAAAGTGACTGCTAAGTGGTTTCTCACAGAGTGTGAGTGAGCTGATGAAGTTTGTGGTTCCCAAAATTGGAGAAGGTCAGCTGAGCTTGGTGGAATGACAAGAGTTCCAAATTGTCAAAGATGGTGGAATTGAGGTACCCATCACTGAAAGGAGGGGTTGGTTGGTTAGGCTGAGTTGGAGTGTAAATTGGATATGGTTTGAGATGGATCTCTTATATCTCAGCTCAAGATACTGAGATCCCTTAAAGAAGAAGTTGGGCCTTGAGTATATCTTGTGAAAGTTCAAGTTGTTGGAGCGCAGGGATTGCCTGACATCCACTGACCCTGGGTTAGCACAGTGCCAGTTGGTTTTTGCTGCTGGTCCATAGTTCAATGTGTGTGCTTGGAGCATAGAACCAATTTATAAAATTTAACTTTGAACGTTTGAGTTTCACTTGTGGTGGAACTTTTTGCTGCATTTTTTTGTACCATTTGGTGGATTTTAATCAGAAGGCTTTTGATTACTACATTTATAAATCGATTTGGGGTCTTACTTTTCTAGAAGATAAGAAGAGGTTGAAAAGAGAAATACAGGTTCACCAGAGGCTGACTATCTGCACCTGCTATTACCCACACAAAAGTGCATACACATACTTGAGAACATCTGTGGAAGAATTGTTTCAGCAGATTCACCAGGGAAGCAATGTGTCTGCTCGAACATGTTCTACTGACAAACTCCAACATCAGTAGATTATAAAGTTAAACTCACCATGGTCTGCCACTTTCGTGCTTCCGGCTTATCCCACGCAATCAGGTGGATCATCAGTCTATCCAGTGAGCATGACTAGCATGTCTCTGATGTATTGTTCACCTGGGAAAACAAACTTTTTTCCCCCGAGAGAACTGTCAGCAGTTTTTTCCATATCTCGGGTATGTGCTTGGCGTACATGTCCAACTGTGCCCCTATGAATAACACTGTGGCCTTCATGAGCTGCAAGTGTTTCCCTTCCACTAAAATGCAGGTGCTCAATCAACAACAATACAGAATCATGCTGGCTAATGCCTGCTTTTTAGGCAGGAGTCATGACTTTTTATAAAACAATCTTCTGTAACTTGACCATTCAAAGAGAAGGTACATTGGAATGATAGGTCCAGAAATCAAGACATTGTCACAGCTGTGAAAAACAACAGGAAAGATCCTGAAGGTGCATGCAGTTACCAGAATCATTCATGAGCATATGCTACAAGCCTCGTGAAGCAGCATCGGGAAGAGAAAATATGCATGTAATGTCATGTGGTCCTGTGAAGAAGCTTGTATGAAATATAATGTTTTATTTATTGTTGCAATTCACTAAGTATTTAAAATTGCTAATAAATGGAAAGCGAACTCGACGCTTCAGAAAAGCATGCTTTATTTTTGGTAAGAGGAAAAACCCATTGGCCGTTTTATATTTGACTGCCCCATGTGTGTTGTGAGTTTGAAGGTAACGGGTAAAGAAAGTGACTACAATCCTCCAGAAATATTCTCCACACATTTATTTTATGAGTTGATTGGTCAGCTCCTGGGCTTGGTGTGCTATATCTGGTTACCTCTTCTTCCCTTTAATCCCTCCCCTTGACTTTTCACAGGTGTAAGTTACCCTCATCATTTAGAAAGTGTTGACAGCAGTAGAACAGTCCTCTCTCACAGTGGCTAAATATAGCTGTTGCTGGAGGTGTAGGAGTTGGTCTCTGCCCTGACATTGAAAAATCACTGTACACTGCAACTTTCACAACTCTGCTGGGAATGTGTAGGTTGCTCACAAATTGTACAAAATGATGCAAGTCACACATCTTCAGGACTTGCTTAACTGTGTATACTTCAGCAATGAATCAACCACTGCGGAACGTGTGAGGTTTGCTTGGACATTTTAAAATATATGTTTTCAATAACTAATGAATAAAAGGATAAAGATATTTAGCTTAGAAAACTCAACAAATTTCATTCATGAATAAAGAGTTTAAAAAATATGTTGCAAATTTTGGGTCTGTAATAGATATTCTCTTCAGGTTCAGCATCATTGATTCTCCTGAAAGCAGACCCTTATGATCAGGGGATTACCACCCACCTCTGTCCAGTATCTAGCCATACAATGAAACCCCCTATGTGTGAACTGGATACTCTCATTCCACACATGGCCCCATGTGGGTTTCTCCAAACTTCTAGAAAGTAAATTGATAAACACTCCAGTGAGCTGAAGCCAATTGCAAACCGACAAACTGATTTATTTTGAATGGATATGAGAAGGAATAAAATAAGTTTTCAATGAATGGCACTTTATTTTACAATGTTTCTCCTGTTAACAAGCTAAATACACTTGAAGAACTAGCAAAACATCTGAATTTAGTTATTTCTAATCTTACAAAGCAGTTCCCTCCTTCTGTGCCTGTTTGCACACTAAATATCATCATTATTATTAATTTTTACAATTTTATTTTGATGGTCCCCCTACTCTGTGTATCTAGTTTGGACAGTTCAACTTCCATCAAACTTACAACTATTCTGTTACGTGAGGGCTCTTGGCAATTATTCTGTGCATAAATAACTGAGACCATTTCAACATTTTATATGAGTGCAATTGAAATGGAGTAACAATCCCCATTGTCTCAAATTGATATGTTTTGTGACAAACACCACTCTATCAGGGAACTTGACCGATGATAGATTACGTTGTGTGGATTTATGTACTGAAATTAATATAGTAACAACCTCTTGATTTGTTGTCCTGAAATTCCCCATTTGCCAATTAGTCAAAAATCTCAAAATATGATGTGGTGGTATGAGAAAGACAGGTAATTATAAAGGAAAATAATGTGTTATAAACATGTTGATAAAAGATAGTTTTAAAATTGGGCTGAAAATCAGCTTGTGGATCATGAATAAATAGTAGTGACACCAAATTAGTACTTTGCCCCAGTTTTAACAGAACATGCGAGAAACAAACGATACAAGGGGAGGAACTGTAGCAACTAGATAGGACAACTGCAAATCAGGGAGTAGCATTGAATTCAAAATTAAAAATAGAACTGGGCCCTGATGGGGGTTTGCAATTGAGAAACATGAGGGGAGTCTTTCAAATATCCTTGGACAGCGAAATTGTGCCAGAACATGGTTAACTGTGATGAGGACTTCAAGGGTACAAAGACAGGTTAGTGGGACAGGCAGACAGAGAATTGCAAACTTCTGTTCAAGAAAGGAGAAATTAATAATTTGGGTTACTATAGACCAGCCACCCTAATATGACCAGTGATAAACTCCCAAAGGCCATGATATGGGCTCATTTTAATACTTAAGGAAGAAGTCGATGATTAATTAAGAACAGCCTGCATGGAGTTATAAAAACCTAGTTTTGTCTGATAAATCTAATGGAGCATTGGTGCAAACATTGGAGTGTACTTATGAAGGAAATGCAATGAACATCCTGTATAAGATTTTCAAAATTTGTTTAAGATGCTATATCAGAGACTTGTTTATAAATGTAAGGCATATTGCGTTGAATGGGTTGTAGGAGTAAAGCTTTGGCTAATGATCAAAAAACACAGATCATTGGTTGAGGCATGATTTTCAGACTTTATCCTTTAATAGGAAATGGGCATTGCTGGCAAGGCTGTACTTGTTGCCCATCCCTAATTGCCCCTGAGGAAGTGGTGGCGTGCCACGTTCGTGAATTGCTGTAATCCATTTTGTTCAGGGACACCCACAGTGCTTTAGGAGGGGACTTCCGAGATTTTGAGGCCACATTAGTAAAGAAATGACAATATAACTCCAAGACTTAGAGGGGAGATTGCAGATGTGGTGTTCCCACATGTTTGCTGCCCTTGTCCTACTAGATGCTAAAGATCGTAGATTTGGAAGGTGCTGTTGAAGAAGCCTTGATGAATTGCTGCGGTTTCTTTTTGGCATATTTTCACACCTGTATTGTTTTCTACCCTTTGGGAAATAGTGGGGGAAATGGTGGAAGGATTCTCGAGCTGATTATCAGCCCATTGAACTGCCAAATGAACACATCTTCTGTGGCCAACAAGTCCTGCAGCTTCTGGTCCAGTGGTAAGGGTGCTACCACTGTGCCAGAAGGCTTCCTAACATTGCTGTAGTTCATCTTGTAGATGGGACACACTTCCCACTGTGCATCACAGGGAGAGGGAGTGAATGTTTAAGGTGGTGGATGGAGTGCCAATCAAGCAGACTGCTGTGTCCTGAATGATGTTGAGCTTCGTGCATGTTGTTGCAACCTCACCCATCCATGCAAATTTGAAGATTTGTTTGTGCACAGTGATTCTAATTTTTATTTAATCATATATTAATTGTTTTTTCAAGTGTATTTATTAATGTCACATGAGGCTTACATCAACACTGCAATGAAGTTGCTGTGAAAATCCCCTAGTCGCCATACTCCGCCGCCTGTTTGGGTACACTGATGGAGGATTTAGCATGGCCAGTGCACCTAAGTGGAGAGTATTCCATCACACTCCTGACCTGTGCCTTGTAGATTGTGGACAGGCTTTGGGGAATCAGGAGGTGAATCATTCGCTGTAGAATTCCCAGCCCCTGACCTGCCACAGTATTTATATGATTGTCCCTGTGTAGTTTCTGTTCAATGATAACTCCCAGGATGTTAATAGTGAAGAATTCAGTAATAGTATTGACATTGAATGTCTGGGGAGATGGTCATTACCTGGCACTTGTGTGGTGCGAATATTACTGGAAGGGTCTAAACAGTGGTGTTACTCCCAGCAATTAGTGTTGGAACTATTGCTCTTAAATGATTTGAATTGGGATATAGGGGATAGAATATGAATGTTTGCAGATAATATAAAAATTATATAAATAGTAAATCGGTGAGCAGGTGAGGCAGATTTAAATTTTTGGCGCTTGCGACGGCTTAAAAGGCCAGGCAACATTGCACAGATGTTTTCTCTGATTGCCTCAATTAATGGGGTGACATTTCCAGGTGTTTGTTTCCATGTTGCTCTGGATTAAAGTGTTTGCAATCGTCAAAAAATTCTTTAAAGAAATTCCATTACCTTGCCACACTCAATGCCTGTTGTATACTGACACAAACAGCTTCCAGCATTGTTGAGGTGATAATTATGATGCAAAGTCCTGCATAAACTAATACACTTGTTCAAATTGACTCAATACTTTTCCTTCTAATGCTCTGATTTCCTCTATGCTCACATACAGCAAGAGTAAGACCTCATGTTCTAAGGTAAGCTACAAAAAGAGAAAGTAAAAGGGACAATAACAAAAAGTTAAGGAAGGCATGAGTCCCTGCAACAAAGAATTCAAGTTCTTAGCGAGACAGGAGATGTCAGAAATAGAAATAAAATAAAGTTATAAAAATCCAACAACCAAGTACCGAGATTACATTTGAGTAAAGCCTATATTATCTTGTTTCAAAATACTTTATCAGTTTTATTCTTTATTGCAGAGTTTGTAGACCTAATACGAAGCGCAAGCAGTTGCAGATAAATGATCCTGACATGAAATAGGGGCTTAATTTGATAGTACCTAAACATGTGTGCTGAGATCATGAATTGCAATTAGCCCACCCCAATTGATTGTGATGTTGGGAGGATGCCAACTTTGTACTGCCAATTTATTTCAGACTCCAGTCAGTGCTAACCATGCTGTCAGGGGGCCTATATTGTGAGTGGCTAACGCCAATTAAAACTGTCTTGAAATCCTATCAATGAGCTGCACTTCTTAAAAGGGACATACATTATGGCTGAAATAGGTGATGGCATCTGTGCAGGAAGTGACTCTGACCTGGAAAATATTGAAGAATGGCAAAACATGGAAGAAAGCAGGCTTCGGGTTTTTTTGGATGAAGGAGGTAGAAAGGAGAAGAGATAATGTCTCTCTGTGGAGGAGCAGAAGGGCATCAAAACACACCCTAAAATAGCAGTGGAAACAAATAGCCATGGACATCAATGCCCAGAGACAAACCTCAAGGACCTGATGCAGTGTCGAGAAAAGTTCAATGATCACATATGAGTGATCAAGGTCAGTGAACACATCTTCTAGTGCGTATCCAATCAAATTTACCAGTAGCTTCAGATACTGGTCACTTCACAATCACCCCTTTCACACTCCTACCAACAATTTCTAGCAGTCAGAACGGATGCCTGACATTCGTATGCTCCACTCACCTTCACACACTTAGCACTGCTACAAATTTCACACCCATTCATGTTTTGCAAGTTTCACACATTGCCAACTGTTCAACCATGAAAGTCACTCGCCCAAACAGATCCCACAACACTGACTGATACACTTCCCTTTTTCTCAGGACAAAGTGACATACAACCGAAGCACCAGAATCTAACCGAAGGAGAAGAGGTACACCTGCATAAACCCCAGGAGGAGACACTGCTGGCTATTATTGGTAGGCCCGTTGGTGAGGCAGTGGTTAGTGCAGGGCTGAAATCATGGTAGATGATTATGTTTCTAGGTGAATATCCATTTATAGAATCAGGCAGCAGAAGACATTCTGTGATTCACGACTGTTTTATTTAAACTCACTGCACACACTTTCCACTCTTCCTTTCTGGACCCTTTCCCCATCCAGAAGCAACTTCCCCACTGGAGCAAAAGCCAGTACTTAAATGCAAGTTTCAATGAGGATCACCTCAGTTCACCGTGAAGCTACTCCTGGTTAACTCTTAAAGAGACTTGCATTCTATCATTGTCAGATGACGGTATTCTTATACCTATTTTTTTCCTCACATCCCACTCATCCTTATCCTATACTCTTTTCTCATTGACAGACTGCTAATGATGTAAGCATGCAACTTCTTCCTTTTTACCACTGCATTCCTCCCCACGTCCTGTTGCTGCATCACATGCCTTTCTCCTTACAGAATCACAAGAAGTGCATCCTGAACAGAAAATATAGGAAGAGCAAAATGTCAGTGATTCTAAAGACTCAATTTCACACTTACATCTCAGATTCTGCCACTGCACAACTTAGAGGATAGCATAGGGACAAGATCTGCAACTTGTGAGACAACAGGCATGAGTGAACTGCAGCTAAGGGTAGAGGATAAAGACAGTGCAGGTATCCAACTCGCTAAATGTGAGTTATGCTGCAGAGGACTCGGAGGAGCACTTTGATATAGTAGATGGTAGAAGAAAGCTGAAGGATAACAAAATTCTTGATGCCTGTCAGAAAACCTGTGGTCAATGTCAAGGAGAATGGAGGAGTCCAGTACCAACTTGGCACAAGGCTTTGTGCAAAACTTGGGGTCCATCTTTTCTATCATGGAAATAGTGGCCAACTCCATTTGCACACTTATGAACCCAACCATGATGCAGCATCTGATGGCCAATGTTATAACTTCCATTGCAGCACAAGCAGCAATCACCAAATGTTTTGAGTGCTACCTTGCAAGAATCATGGCTGTGGATGTCACAACAGTCCAGCAATTAGTTCTCCAACAGATGACTAGGATTGTTGAAGTGCTGCCCCAGGGGAGTGGCAGTGCTCCTCCTCCTCATATTCCTGAGCTGCTTGCTGTATAGCTGATGGCAAGAGCTCCCCCATGTGATGGTGAAATTGATGGTGCTAATGACTTATCTTGATGCTCACTCTGCTGAGTACTGCAGGGCACTTCCAAAGTGGTTCAGGTAGTAGAAATAGTTGTTTCAGCATCTAAGTGATGTACTCTATCACATTTTATACGGGGGCATGGCTCACATTGTGTGTATGCTTCACATATGTGCGTTGCTTGCACACCTGAACCATCAGTCATGTGGTCATTAGAGTGCCTGTCACCCAGTAGCCATTTATTGGTCGTGGGCGTTGAAATGCAGCCAGCACAAAGGCCTGCCACAAAGTGAAAGTATCACGACTGCTGTTAAAATACCAATGTTTCGTGCCTATGGTCACATACCAGCTTGAGATTGAGAGAATGGAATTTATTTTGTATCTTATATGGGGCAGAGTCGATCTACAACATCTACAAAGTGATGTCTGTGCACTCAATGCTAACCTGCACCCAGGGAAGCCTGCAATCACAGTGAAGCTGCACATCTTACCCCTGGCAAGAGGAGATGAAATGTAATTAGCTTTCACTGAGTAACAAGCCTCATAACCTCCCTTATACAAGACCTAAGCTGTGAGATATTAGAAATACATCCAGCTCCAGACTGGAAGAAGTCAGACACATAAATGTTCTTCCCTGCAGCCAACTTCTAAGCCACTCACAAGGTGGTTCTTGCCCTTCTGAGGATTCTGTTGTGGCTGCTGCAGGTGGTATATTTCAGTAAGGACATCCTTACTGTACTACAGATATCTTACACATTATTCATCACTGAGGATTACACACCAGGGGTGGATGTATCTTGCTGCCGGCAATCTTCTCTCCCTCCTCCTCCCTCTTCCAGCAAGTTGGCCTGCTCTGTATTCTTTGTTTATTCTAAGCATCATGCTGGATTCTATGTCTGGGAGCAACTGGTTTGTGCAGAAACCTTGAAATCAGCAAAAACTCCTTTGGCACTTGCCACACCATTCCCTGTAGACTTCTGTTCAATTTAAAATGATAGAAAGCGCCAAACACTTACAGAATCAAAGCAACAGCCAGAAGATATTAACCAGTAATCAACTGTAAGTAGTTATGATCCTTTTTAGTTAGCAGTGGTTGGGGTTGTCACTTCTGTTGCTGAATGTGCGTTTAACTGTGTGAACTAAGAGAGGACATTGGTTGGAGCATTGAGTCCCAAAACAATGCTGCTGTTGTTAAAATTAGAATTTAACACTGATTGACCACATGATCTGTCCACTCTCCATATTCCTGGCAACTGTTCACTGCCCATGTGCTGTCTTCCTTACCAGTAAGGCATCCAGTATGATTTGCTCCAAAAGCGTGCATGTGTGCCATGGACGCCATTTGAGAACTCAAAAGGGTACTTATGACACTGAGACAATGATGAAGGTTGCATTTAACAGTACAAGCAAAAACGGATGATGTAACAAAAATGAAATCTTATCAGTCACAAATTTCACCGTGGGTTTTCAAAGCCGCAGAAGCAGTGAGACTTCCCTCCTTCCCCTCCCATCTTTGTCCTCTGCTCTTTACCCAACCTTCCTTCCCTCTTCCCCCCTCCCCCGCCCTCTTCCCATCCTTTTGTTCCATCCCCACCCTTTCTTTCCTCTTCATCCCTTCCTTTTCTGTCCCTCTGTTTTTCCTAATCACTCTGCTTTTTATCTGCCTTTGACTTTGTGCTTATTTCTGTCACTAACGCTATGTAGAGCATACCCAGTGAACCAAAAAAACTCAAATTAACCCTTTGTCTGAAAGGCCTTCTAATTACAATAATACACCCATTTAGCATTTTAAATTTGGCTAATCTGTAAATTTCTAATTTAACATTAAAATCAGGCATTTGTATTATGGTGCTTATGTCAAAGCAGCACTGTTGTAGCAGCTGAATGACATTCTGTATCACAGTAATTTGGCAAAATTGTGCAGGCAACTAATATCTGCAAACAAAGAAATTAGTTGCTATAGAGAAGTTACTTTTCTTATTTTAATGTTTTGTCTCCAATATATTTACAATTGGAGACAAGAGACAAGAGACCAGCCACGAGCCATTTGGACACCTATGAATGAGCCTGTTATTTTTCTCTCTCCGCTGCCCTCTCCCCCATATGACTATCAATTGCCATCTGATTACTTCCCTCCAAAACAGCATTACTGAAATCAGGAACCCACTGCGCCTGGGATCACTGGTAAAAATTGATGTTGTACCAGTGCAAGTATACCAGCATGCCACTGCATTCTGTTTCCCCAGTATTTTGGCTGTCTTGTGCAATGCAAAGTGAGAAGAATGAAGACAAAAGTGTTTTCCCAAAAGTTTTTTTCAAAAAAATAGTGACACTCTGAATTATGTACTTGGAGTACAAAATATTGGATTGTGAGCAGTTTATTTTTTTGTTTTGTACATCTTTATTCTGGGTACTTGGAAGTTGTACAAAACAAAATAAAATGTGCTTGTGTCTAAATACAGAACAGAATCTCGTTATAAATTGGGTTATACATTTGGCAGCAGCTGACACATGATTCATGCTACTGTTGTTTTTGTTTGTTGTTTATGTCATCGGTAAATCCCAGAAGTTTTTACAGTTCTGCATTTTCCATTGAATTAGATGAACAGATGTACCCAAGCATTTGTACGTACATCCCTACAGGTAGAGGTCTGGGGTAAGGTCACTTTGGACGTGTGTGTGTGTGTGTGTGTGTGTGTGTGTGTGTGTGTGTGTGTGTGTGTGTGTGTGTGTGTGTGTGTGTGTGTGAGAGTAGGATGCAGTGGAAGAGTGGATGGAAGAGAAAAATTAAAAGTTTGACATTGGATAATAAATTTAAGATTGTTCTTAAATTATGCCTGAAACCACATAAAACTGGAAACATGATACCTTTTGCAACAATGTCCAGTACTAAATGACATAATCATGCAATTACCAGTAGTTGTATATTTTACAAATTACATCTATTTTTGGCTTGAATGTTTCCTTGTTCTAGAATAGCTTCATGGAAAAACATGGAATTTATATTGAAGTTGAGTTCTGTCAAAGTAAATTTAATTTATTCTTTAAATTTTATTTATTGATTGCGACTTGACATATCTGCCCAAGATAAGCTGAGCAGTACAAATAGAAAAATCAGATTAACAACTCTTTCTCTTTTCGGATCTTTTTTGGTTCTGAAAACAAATGGTCCTTGGTGACAAGAATTCAGCTTTAGTTTGTCTATTCAACCATCATGGTTTACTCATTTTGTAAAGACCACCCATTTAATTGCTGAAAAATTAGTGACATGTGCGGTGATTTGATGTATGTTTTTTCCCCCGAACAGTGGGATCTTGATCTTTGTCTTCTTGTTGGAGGAAGGTAGCAAACAGTATTTACCCACAAGGAGGAGAAACAATGGCCGTGATTTTCCAGGCTCGTTCACTGTGAACATGAATCCCATTATGGCCACGAAATCTCATGAGAGGCCAAGAATGGGATCTGCGTCAGCGAGAACTCCAACTTTGATCTTCCCAGACCCTCCCGCTGAAGTAATCAGGTTCATGCCCGGAAAGGGTGAAAACCTGATTTGAATGCATTTGAATCTCATTAGCGAGCTTAAAGCCTGGACCAGTCTCATTGAATCTTCCTGCTTGCCAGCATAAGTCACGTGGGTGTGAATTGCTACTGCTTTTTAAAACTAGGGACCAGGCACCATGGACTCTGTGAGGGAGAAAGGCGATGAGTACCCCTTTCATCTTTGAACCGCGGTGAGCAACAGGAAAGTATATTTTGGCCAGCTGCAGAGATGGGGGAGGTCCTTCAAAGATGCTGGGGATTGGGGGGGTTCAGGGAGGGGGGGGGGGGTGGTGGTGAAGGGGGCAGGTCAGGTGTCTCCCCAGAATGGGGGTCGTGGTTGGTGTGTGTTGCCATGAAGCTTGATGTGTGTCTCTTTTTAAAGCCTTTCACAGCCCAGAACTGATCCTCAGCCTATCTGTTTTCAAAGTACTTCGCAGCCCAGAGTGAATAAAGAGGCTTTTTGTTTGCATGGCTGCTGACTGCCCTGAGAGATTCCAGTGCAGAGCTGGAAACCTTTTCACTGCCACTATTGAATCTTCAGCCTGTGTATTAAAGAAGTATGAATGAGCTCAGAGATAGCAGTTGCTAATGGTCTGGAGGTGTGGGCCATTGGGGGAGCGGGCTCATGATGTAGGGGGGATGGAGTGATGAGACTTAAGGTTGCCAGCCTAAGAGGCTGGCTGGATGAGACCCCAAGAGAGAGACGTGGGTGGGGTTAGGGGGGGCTGGTGGGGGGGGGTTGGATGGGCACCATTGCACATTCATTCCTGCCCAGGAGTCTTAAGTGTAAAGATATGATAACAATTAGATCATGGGGTGACAAAACCAGAGTATGAACGGTGCCTTTTAGTGTTCCCTTTCCTTGCCTCACAGAGGAGTTGTGCCCTCTAAAGTACCTGAGAATCTTCCTTATCCAACTAATTAGTCATCATCTCTTAACCCTCAGCTGCCTCATAGTTAAGGAGAGGGGATGAAACCTTGTGTCAAGGGATGAAGGTTGGGTGCAGGGGAGCATCAGTGGGAATGTGTTGAGCCTCGCAGCTGCGACACCCAAATGTCCTGGGGAATCCAATAGCCCTCAAGGTTGACATGGGTGTTCACTTGCCCCAGTACATGATGGCCCTTACTGCTGCTGATATTAAGGAAGGGAACAATCAGATGCGAGCCAGGAGATGACTCTGAAGGGGCAAGGGCAGTGACCGTGGCCAGTCAAGCGATGAAGTGTGATAGGCAGCAGAGAATTAAGTTGGTGCTGGCCATCGGGGATGATGAAGGATTGTCAGTTTCCAGGACCAGGGGACAAGGGATGTTGGGAGGGTTTGAGGGTAACGGGATGAATCACCAAACTGACTGACTTCCCCTCTTATTCTCATCCCTCCCAGATGACTGATTAGTGTCAGAATGGAGCTAGTGGAATTGGCAATCATTCGCATTACAGCGCTGGAGGAGGACAGACTCCAGCAACTCCGAGATGCCCAACTCAGGGAGGGCCCAGCCCAAGGGGAGGCAATGGGTCACTGGGCTGGCTCAAGGGCTAGCCGCCCACTAGGCCAAAAAGAGGGCTCAAAGGCATCGAAAAAGGAGACCTAAGTTTTACACGACCTGGATGTTCTTCCTGGAGCTGTCAGACACTATGTGCTGTAGGAGACTCTGCCTCATCAAGGAGACAATGTGGCACCTCTGCTACGTCTTAGCAAGCCTCATGCCACGTGAAGGAGGAGGGCACCCACCCCTTCTGGCCATGAAGGTCACAGCAACCTTGACCTTTTTTGCGACCAGCTCTTCCAGGGCTCAGCCGGGGACCTCTGTGGGATATCACAGTCAAATCCATCCACAAGGCCACAGATACTCTGTATGCATGGGCCTCAGATTACACCAACATTGACCTTGATCAGGCCCATCTGGATGACAGGCCTGCAGGATTCTAATCCATCACTGGACTATCACAAGTTCAGGGTGCTGTCAATGGGACATATGTGGTGGTAAGAGCATCGTGGCATCAGAAAGTCCCCTTTAGCAATCGCAAGGGATTCCACTCCCTAAATGTACTCATCTGCAAGCACCGCATGAACATTATACATGTTTGTGCATGCTTCCCTGGGAGCATGAATGACAGCTTTGTCCTGGGGCACTCACAGATCCCTGGGTTCTTCAAACACCACCCCAGGCTGCTAGGATGGCTTGTGAGGGACAAAGGCCATCCGTTAAGGTCTTGGCTGATGACGCCATGGAATGAGACCGATTCAGAGTCTGATGCAGAGTTCAGTGCCACCCAATCAGTTATTGAGCAGTGCATTGGGGTTCTGAAGATGTACTTCCACTGCCTTGACCGGTGCACTTCAGTACAGCCCTCAGCAAGTCTCCCCACATTGTTGTGGTGTGCTGTGCTCCAGTGGAGGAGGACAAGGAGGAATGTGTCACTTCCTCTGATGAGGAGGAGGACGGGGCGCTGGGGTAGGAAGACTCATCGCTTCATTTTTCCAGTCGGAGGCTTGCTTTCTGGCAGCTCCACAACAACCCCCGCGCCAACCCCCCCCAAAGACCTTCATCTGTTGCTGCGGGTTTCATTAGATCTCATTGTTGGCATTGCTTGGAAGGCTTGTAGGAGGAACTGTGTCCAGATGGGGTGATGACGTTTCCCTGTGGGAGAGGGATCAAAGACAGAGGCGTTAATGCTTTGAAGTGTAAAATAATTTAATTCGGTGAGAAGTGATGGTGAAATCCTGTTTAAACCAATGGTGGGGCAGGCAACCTGCGACCTGGGGTCCACATGAGTGTGTTCTGAGTGTAGCCCATGAGGCATTTTGTTGATCATTGCCCATGCGCAGAGTTGCCACATTCTGCTGATTTCCGTCCACGTAGTTTTTTTTCTACTGATATGATTGAAATGATACACATGTGAAGCAAGGGCACATGAAGCGAGGTGTGTGCTGATTGCACACAGCATTGATTGTGAGAGCCATGTGCTACCTCTGCATCCAAAGTGTAAATATTTATTTTGTGTTTACTATTCGAGGTTGATAACAGTTCTATTAATATATAAATGACAAAGCATTTTCTATAACTCGTTATGAAATATTCAGCGTATATTAAATTATCCATGGGGTCATGGTTAGGGAACAAGCCTGATTTCAACCTTCCAGCCCACTGAGATGAAAGAGGGCCACTCATGCGGACCACTCACTAGCCTAGGTTGCCCATCACTACACTAATACCTTACTAAGTGTGAGGCTTTGCAGGGCATCCTGACCGCTTATTCTATTAACCTTGATCCTGTCCTTACCAAATGTTCACACGTGGTTTTTTTTCCACCAGAGGTCACTGAATTATTTTGTTTACCACTGAAACCAGTTATACCATTTCAACTCAGAAACTGGGGATCAAGTTAAAGGTCTCATTAGCCCGCACTGTTACGCAGTACATTTTGCGGTGATTCTATTTACCAAAAAAGTAAAGAATCTTGCTGCCCCATTGCATTCCAAGTAAATTTTGTTTAATCTGTAGAGTTTTAAAGAATTTTGGTTGTTTTGCTCCCAGGCTTTTGTGTTCAAAATTCAAAATTTTGTGTTAGTTGCTGGGAACTTTTCTCTGCCATGGGCATAGCCAGACACAGATCAATAATACCACACTTGCATGTTGCCCATAGTTTTGCAGCAGGTCATCTGCCCAGTCTTCTGTTTGGAGAATGGTGTCTGTTGTGGGAAAACTCAAAGATGTTGAGAAAAATACCTAATGTGTCTTGCAAATCCAGAAGTTCATGACCTATAATCTATTTCGCTATTTTGCTGATAGAAAAAGCTAGAGATCAGAAACAAAGGTTTAGGTTTATATGAAAGAAACACAATAGCCAGAATTCTACTGCCTCGCCTGCCACGGAATCGGAGCGGGCGAGGGGCGGACAATGGAAATGTCCATTGACCTTGGGTGAAAATTCCCGGTCTTGTTCAAGTGAGGCCATAAAATCCCACCAGAGATTTTCTTAAACCACAGTCTTCCACTGCCACGGGCTGCTTATCTTCATGCAGGTCAACCCAATGGATAGGACAACTAGATTGTGCTCCAGACCCATATTTGGGGTGGGAGTCTCTGGCCATCCACGCCAGTGGGACTCTCTAGTCCCACTGCAGTGAACGGAGATTTGGCTGAGCGCAAAATTCTCTGGCAGTGGCGGCGAGGTGCGGAAGGCCAGAGAATTCCAGCCCATATTTGTGCCTTCCTTTAGGTGCTTAATTTTAGAAATGTGGCTGTTTATTGCTGTTTTGGAGAAAGAAAACAAATCCCCACAATTTTGCATCACTCTCCTGAAAATAGATAGAGAAAAATCCAGGTAATTTTATGATGAGTGACAGTGTGAACTGGTGATGTGTCCTTCAGTGAAAATAGGCTCTGCCTGAGAGGCCACTGAATCATGCAGCTAATGGAAAATACTGAAACCTATAAATGCATGAGATCCCCTAGTTTACAGTCTGTATCTGGGAAAAGGCTAATTGCGATCGCTAGGTTTTTTTTCCTGTTGTTGAGCCTCATGTAATCCACTGCATTGATATTCAATTTATAATCTATAGATTCAAATTGCTGTTGGCACTACATTTGACTTTTTTTCAATTCTTTGAAGTGAATGCCAGAAAATTAAGAGAATGCAAGTCTATAAACCCATAAAAAGGCCAAGGCTATTTTGGGTTTCTTATGAGCAAAGAAGTATGACAAATGCAAAAACATGAGTTAGGCCACAGTTAGAACAATATATTCAGTGTTGGCATTCCACTATAGAAAGGACATTAAACCACAGAGATGATGAAGAATAGATTAATTGGGTGGATGGCAGGGCTGGGAACGTCCAGGCATAAAGAACTAACTGGCAAGGGAATTGGAGTACAGGAATGAAGAAGTCTTGCTACAGTTGTACGAGACTTTGGTGAGACCACATCTGGAATAATGCATGCAGTTTTGGCCTCTGCGTAGGTGGCAGTAAAGCAAAGGTTCACCAAATTGGTCCCTGGGACGAGGGGTTGTCCTTTGATGAAAGGTTGTATAAATTGGGCTTATGTTCTGTGGAATTTAGAAGTATGAGGGGTGACTCTATGAAAACATACAAGAATCTGAAGGGGATTGATAGGGTAGATGCTGAGAGATTGTTTCCATTGGGTGGAGAATCTGAAACATGGGGCACAGTCTCGGAATAAGGGGAAAATCATTCAGTATTGAGATGAGGAGAAATTGCTTCATTCAAATGGTTTGAGTATCTTTCAAATTCTCTATCCTAGATGGTTGTGGATCTCCAACATTGAATCCATTTAAGGCTGAAATGGACAGATGTGTGGTCTCCCAGGAAATCAAGGATATGAGGAGACAGTGGGAAAGTGGAGCTGAAGCCTAAGATCACCCACAATTGTATTGAATGGTGGAGTGTGCTCTATGGGCCATCAGGTCTATTCCTGCCCCTGTTTCTTAAGTTAAGCATCTTTTGTTCTCTCTATCGCCTTCTTGTGCTGCTGAGGCATTCCTCCCTTTGATGAAAGCTGAGCCAGAGAGAAATTAAGCTAGAAACATAGAAACAGAAAATTAAAGAAAGAGTAGACCATTCGGCCCTTCAAGCCTCTTCCACCATTCAATATGATGATGCTTGATTCTCTGTCTCAACATCATATTCCCGCACTCTCCCCATACCCCTTAAGTTCTTAAGTTTGTGGAAACATATCCTCAAGGATATTTGAGTCAGGAAGATTGAAGTCATGATATGACAGTTGGTACTTCTGTGTTTAGACTGGGGACCTGCTTTCATGTTAAAGTAGATGCTCTCCAATGTGTTAAACTTGGTGTTCAGAATGTCCAAATAACGTCACATTCTTCATTTAAAAAAACTCTTAAAGAACATTAATAATTATATTATGTCATACAAATACATTTCTGTTTTCTTTGTACATATTGATATGTTGCATTGATAGCCAATTCATTGTTGAGTTCACAGTTGGCTCTGCCTGATAATCATTCTGACCTTATTGGCAGTGAAAACTTTTATTTTAATACTTCAATTAAAATAAGAGAGAGACGAATTCAGTTTGGGAAACTATTCTGCTGTGGAAACAAAATCGTTTTTTAAAGTTGTAGTCAATTCACAGTCAACCATCAATTCATGTTAGACTGTCTAATTTCAGCTTTCCCTATTTGTAAAAATAAAAAATTTTTTAAATTTTCTCTTTAACATGACTTCACCCCCATCTCAAGCACTTCACAGGATATGTGGAGTATTTTCCTCTGTAACTGCCCATGATAGTCACGATCTCATGTACCGTGTAACATGGCTGTGCACATTGCGATCTTGGTATTTTCTTATCCATGTTTGCCCTTTGGCAGCTGCCTCATGTAGACAGAAGACTTTACTACTCTTGGGATTGATGTCCTTGTCCCACAACTCCCGTCCTTGTCTTTGCAACTGCTGTGGAACGTGAACAACTCTCCTACCAAGGAATTCACTCAGCTTTCAGTTACTGTACTTCCTGTACTTCCTGCACCAGCGTTTGAGCAATTCTGCTTTGTCCATGATGTGATGTGTTGACCTTCATTGTGTTACACCACGCACCCTGATCAACAGATAACATGCTCTCAGGATAAACACTCACTTCAAGGTTAGTGCCTTTTGCTTCCCTTCGTAAACACAATGAATCTCAACTAATCCTACTTGGTTCCCCATGACAGTCTGTGATGATTTGCTACCATTCTGCCTGCATCTGTTATGCTTAGAGTTAATACTATATGCTACCAGCATACACCCAACCCATCAACAACAGCAAGCTGGTTCTTTAACCTTGTTCAAGCTAATCAAACCTCTGCTACTGCCCAATGCTGCCAATGCCCATTGTAGCCAACTGTGTTGATCCTACGCAGGGTTTAACCTTATATTCCAGTCTCAGTCTGTCTCCTATATTCTCTACAACTAGAGATACATTCAAATTGCTCATTGATAGTGAGTCATACTGTAATGATGTTAAAACTCTAACTTATTTTCTGCTCAGCCGGAATGGAGAGTTTAACTATAGTTTGGCCAACGTGGAAGCTTCTTCCCTCTTAAAAACTGACCACTTCACACCAAATGCAGGTGTACCAGTATCAGACAATATCCCATATCATGCTAGCCTTCTATTGAACATTCATTCATTGTGATCAAGTTAAAAACTACACCAAATTCAGTGAGCCACTGCATAGTTCCCAGTGATCTCACTTCATTGAGGTTGGATTCTCTTGCACATCACCCCTCAAAACCAGCTGGGTGCAGTGAAAAATCAAGGAAAACTCTAGTGAAGAGTACTTAAATATACTTTGTGAAACTTCATGGGAATTTAAATGGAGCTCTGCATTGTGATGCAATAGATTTCCCCCTGCTAATTCCATTGATTCTGTGCTTTGTGGAAGAAGACAGTGAGGATATGGAGAAAGAAAGGATGGAAGCCAGGAGACCGGCAGTATGCACATAGACAACCTTCAGGTATCTATGCCATAGGTTCTGCAGAGGACAGAGGATTTTGGTTTGTCTAAAAGGCAATGTTTTAAGGTTGTGTTTTCCTCCAGATACTGCCATGATGCTGCTGAAAACTGACAAGCCTCTTGTCACTAGGAGCACAGCCTGTCTATGGCTGACAAGGTGACAATAGAACTTTAAAAATATGCAGCTTGATACATCCGGCCTTTTCCTGATGTCTTGAGACTGTAGTCATTTTGGAGACTGCTACATGGCTTTTACTCATGGCATGCCATATGTCCCTTATTGGCGTGTACTGTAGTTGTGGATTCCTGCAATATTGTTGCTACCTTCACCATCTTCAATATTTTCACATGAGATCTACTTTCCTCAGTCATTAATCTTTTAAAGACTGAACCCCTGAGACCTTGGTCCTTAGGCTCCTCAGCTAAGGGTGGTCATCTTGTCCCCTTCTTGGGACAAATAGCTGTATAAGGTGCTGGTGAGGCCACACCTGGAGTACTGTGTACAGTTTTGGTCTCCTTACTTGATAAGGGATGTACTGGCACTGGAGGGGGTGCAGAGGAGATTCACTAGATTGATTCCGGAGTTGAGAGGGTTGGCTTATGAGGAGAGACTGAGTAGACTGGGGCTATACTCATTGGAATTCAGAAGAATGAGGGGAGATCTTATTGAAACATATAAGATTATGAAGGGAATCGATAAGATAGAAGCAGGGAAGTTGTTTCCACTGGCAGGTGAAACTAGAATTAGGAGGCATGGCGTCAAAATGAGGGGAAGTAAATTTAGGACTGAGTTGAGGAGGAACTTCTTCACACAAAGGGTTGTGAATCTATGGAATTCCCTGCCCAGTGAAGCAGTTGAGGCTACCTCATTAAATGTTTTTAAGGCAAGGATAGATAAATTTTTGAACATTAAAGGAATTAAGGGTTATGGTGAGCAGGCGAGTAAGTGGAGCTGAGTCCACAAAAAGATCAGCCATGATCTTATTGAATGGCGGAGCAGGCTTGAGGGGCCAGATGGCTTACTCCTGCTCCTATGTTCTTATGTTCTTATGTAACAGCTGTTTTCTCTTAATTTCTTCCCAGATCCTCCCATTTACAAGTTCCCTGTGATTTGCTCATGATATCCTTTCTGTCACGGTAATGCCCTGAACCCTATAAATCCCTGTGGATTTATGTGGGTTTGCTGTTTAAGTAAAGTCGCATGATGGATTGGATGAAATCATGGTGGTGCCAGCACCTGTGATGAATATGTGATATTCATTTTAGCAAAGTGCTGTCTGGTTTGCCAATCAAAGGATATGACTGAGCAATAGTAGGAAGTTTATCAAGCCATCAAAATGTCAAGAGAGAGCAAAAATTCACTGTCTTGTAAGTGCTCATTCCCATTATCAACCTGAACTTCAAGGTTCTCCTGCAGCTCCATTTGCTCAGACTCCATGAGCTGCAGAGCTTTTTCCTCCTGCAGAGGCTTGTTACTCATCATGTCTCCATCTTTGTCATTCTTTTGCCTCTGACTGTACATTTACCTCTCCTTTGCAAAGAATGCAAAGATTTAGTCATTCTGTAGACAAAAAAAAGTACAATTCACAATGTGTTTTTACACCAAGATAAATTTTGGGAACTTGTTATCCATTACAGGTAGTGCAGTAGTAAATATTCTAGTGCTACTCGGGCTATCTCTAACTCTGTCTCTCTCTCTCTCTGTTTCTCCCTTTTGAATGGCTTGCTGTATTTGTGGCTAGTTCAGCTGCAGTAGTCATTAATAGCAGTAACCTGGCTCAGTATCTCTCTCAGAATGATGGCGACACAGCCAAGTGTGCTTCTCACTGAAATTCTGCCCTCTGTACACGCCCAAGAGAAATGCAAATGCCACCTTGTTATTTGACTGAAGGTGTCTCAAAAATCCCCGTGAATTCCAGTTGGAGAAATTAAAACTGATTTGACTGAGGATACATTGTGACAACAGTGCATTTATGACAAAGGGCCGTTTGGTGGTGCAAATCTTAGTCCGTCTTCCTTTCAAAATGACCTCAGGTGGGTCAGCATAGACATACATTGAATTTGCCTACTTCTCCTCTTCAGCAAACACCTCAAAGGGTCCAGCCTAGGCATGCGAGTAATCTGACACAATTAATTTATGAATTCAGTAACATTGAAGTAAGCAAAACAATTGCAAGCAGATGATTTACTGCAACATAGGAATTAGGAGAAATTTGGTTGTTTTTCCGACAGAGACAAATAAACCCTTTTCTGGATATGGCAATCTTTAATTCACATTGTTTGGCTTATTCAGTCATACCAAAAAGACAGAGTACCAAAATGTATTGCTAATGGGAAATGAGAGCATTCTTTTACAAATATTTTACAGAGGTATGAGGGGGGAATTTTTCTAAGGAGCTGAACAAATTCTCATGCAGCTGTGTTATGAGATCCGTTGCTTAGATAGTGTACCCTAAACATGAGTTTTCTGTCAATGTTGACATTTGCCAACTGAAAGTAACCTCGAGCCCAGTGTTCTTTGTTGAGACCATGGTCTGGGGGTTCTGAGGTATGATGTGGAGATGTGGTTCTGAGGTAGCCAGCCCTCTCATGCGCTGCCCACCTTTCAAGAAAAGGTTAATTAAACATCTAGTGAGTTCAATGGGACTAATGAAATGTGGTGTCAGGGCAATACTATTCAAAATTGTCCTTGCAATCTGAAATAGCAGGGTCCTTCTCTTCTTGCTTTCTTTCCCTCAAAATCTGGCTTAAGCTGCTTATCTTCTCGTGTGGTACTAGCACTGACACAAGGAACAGGAAGATACAAGAGGGCACACTAATAGCAAAGTTAACATATTCTATCATATTGAAGAGATTACATAATGTAGACCATGGCAAACGATTTTACCTGTCCAGAGCACCAGCGCTATTGCCATGGCTTTCTACTTGTTACATGAGACAGAATCATAGAATTGTTATGGCGTAGAAGGAAGCCATTTGATCCATCATGTTTACATTAGCTCTCCAAATAAGCATTATGACTTAGTGCCATTCCCCTACCTTTCCTCATACCACATCACATTGTTTCTATTGAAATAATCATCAATTGTCCTCTCGAATACCTCAATTGAATCTGCCTAGACCACACTTTCAGGCAGTGCATTCTATACCCAAATCACTTATTGTGTGATTTTTGTTTCCCCTCACATCACATTTGCTTCTTTTGCAAATCACTTTAAATCTGTGCCTTCTTATCTTGATCCTTTTATGAGTGGAAACAATATCTCTCTATCTACTTTGTATAGCCCCCTCATGATCAAATCTCCTCTTAGTCTTCTTCTCTCCAAGGAGAACAGTCCTAAGTTCTCCATTCTATCCTCAGAACTGAAGTTTCTTTTCCCTGAAACCAGTCATATAAGGTTGTCAGGTTTCTTCACTTGGACAGTCATCAACTTTTCTTTGTTTTGTTGCATTTCATCCAGGAATGTTGGAAGATTTATCTAATTACCATTTTGCTCTTCTGTTCTTGCTTCCTTCCAATGCCCTCTTTGGGTGATTTGACTTACCTCTCCATTTGACATTCTTTAAAAGTTTTACCAAATTTTACATGAGCCATCTATCAGTCACCTACTGAACAACTGGTGAAGATTTATTGCTTTTCTACTGCTTGATAATGTTGCTGCTGCAAATTTGAGTCATTCCAGGTTATTTAAAGATTGCACCTTTTAATTTTCACCACTTCCACTGGCATAGTACTCCCATCTTTCACAAGGATTTGATTTGATTTATTATTTGATTTATTATTGTCACATGTATTAACGTACAATGAAAAGTATTGTTTCTTGTGTGCTGTACAGACAAAGCATGCCATTCGTAGAGAAGGAAACGAGAGAGTGCAGAATGTAGTGTTACAGGCATAGCTAGGGTGTAGAGAAAGATCAACTTAATGCAAGGTAGGTCCATTCAAAAGTCTGACGGCAGCAGGGAAGAAGCTGTTCTTGAGTCGGTTGGTACGTGACCTCAGACTTTTGTATCTTTTTCCCAACGGAAGAAGGTGGAAAAGAGAATGTCTGGGGTGCGTGGGGTCCTTAATTATGCTGGCTGCTTTTCCAAGGCAGCAGGAAGTTTAGACAGAGTCAATGGATGGGAGGCTGGTTTGCGTGATGGATTGGGCTACATTCACGGCCTTTTGTAGTTTCTTGCAGTCTTGGGCAGAGCAGGAGCCATACCAAGCTGTGATACAACCAGAAAGAATGCTTTCTATGGTGCATCTGTAAACGTTAGTGAGAGTCATAGCTGACATGCCAAATTTCCTTAGTCTTCTGAGAAAGTAGAGGCGTTGGTGGGCTTTTGTAACTATAGTGTCAGCATGGGGGGGACCAGAACAGGTTGTTGGTGATCTGGACACCTAAAAACTTGAAGCTCTCGACCCTTTCTACTTTGTCCCCATTGATGTAGACAGGGGCATGTTCTCCTCTCCGCTTCCTGAAGTCAATGACAATCTTCTTTGTTTTGTTGACATTGAGGGAGAGATTATTGTCACCGCACCAGTTCACCAGATTCTCTATCTCATTCCTGAACTCTGTCTCGTCATTGTTAAGATCTGTCCCACTATGGTGGTGTCATCAGCAAACTTGAAAATTGAATTGGAGGGGAATTTGGCTGGGGGCTGAGAACACAGCCTTGTGGGGCACCGGTGTTGAGGATGGTCATGGAGGAGATGTTGTTGCCTATCCTCACTGATTGTGGTCTGTGAGTTAGGAAGTTCAGGATTCAGTCGCAGAGGGAGGAGCCGAGGCCCAAGCCACGGAGTTTGGAGATGAGTTTCGTAGGAATAATGGTGTCGAAGGCTAACTGTAGTCAATAAATAGGAGTCTGACATAGGTGTCCTTGTTATCTAGGTGTTCCAGGGTTGAGTGCAGGGTCAGGGAAATGGCATCTGCTGTGGACCTGTTGCAGCAGTAGGCAAACTGTAGTGGATCCAGGTATTCCGGTAGAACATAAGAACATAAGAAATAGGAGCAGGAGTAGGCCATCTAGCCCCTCGAGCCTGCCCCGCCATTCAATAAGATCATGGCTGATCTGAAGTGAATCAGTTCCACTTACCCGCCTGCTCCCCATAACCCTTAATTCCCTTACCGATCAGAAATCCATCAATCCGTGACTTAAACATATTTAACGAGGTAGCCTCCACCACTTCAGTGGGCAGAGAATTCCAGAGATTCACCACCCTCTGAGAGAAGAAGTTCCTCCTCAACTCTGTCCTAAACTGACCCCCCTTTATTTTGAGGCTGTGCCCTCTAGTTCTGGTTTCCTTTCTAAGTGGAAAGAATCTCTCCACTTCTACCCTATCCAGCCCCCTCATTATCTTATATGCCTCTATAAGATCACCCCTCAGCCTTCTAAACTCCAACGAGTACAAACCTAATCTGCTCAATCTCTCCTCATAATCAACACCCCTCATCTCCGGTATCAACCTGGTGAACCTTCTCTGAAATTGATTCGTGCCATGACTAGCCTTTCGAAGCACTTCATAATGATGGATGTCAGAGCCACCGGACGATAGTCATTAAGGCACGCTGCTGGTTTTTCTTAGGTACCGGGATGATGGTCGTCTTCTTAAAGCAGATAGGGACCTCAGATTGTTGTAAAGAAAGGTTGAAGATGTCTGTGAATACCCCCGCCAGCTGATCCGCGCAGGATCTGAGTGTTCGTCTGGGTACCCCATCTAGGCCAGTTGCTTTCCGTGGATTGACCTTTAAGAAAGCTGCTCTGACATCTGTAATGGTGACCCCAGATACAGGTTCATCCAGGGCTTCCAGGGTGGAGGGCAGGCTCTCGCTGACCCCTTACTCAAAACGGGCATAGAATGCATTGAGCTCATCAGGGAGGGGTGCGTTGGTGCCAGCGATTTTACATGGCTGCATGTTGTAGCCTGTTACATCTTGCAGACCATGCCATAGCCGGCGGGGGTCTGTGTGGCTAGCCTGGGACTCTAGCTTGGTCCAGTACTGTCTTTTGGCATGTTTGATGGATCTCCTTCGATCATATCTGGCTTTCTTGCATAGGTCAGAGTCGCCTGACTTGAATGCCTCAGACCTGGACTTCAGTAAACAGTGGATATCCCTGTTCATCCATGGTTTCCTGTTGGGGAACATGCGGATCTGTTTCTTTGGCACACAGTCTTCTACACACTTACTAATGAAGTCAGTTACTGTTGTGGCGTACTCGTTCAGGCTGGTCACAGAGTTTTTAAATACTGACCAGTCCACTGACTCCAAGCAGCCCCTTGGCAATCATCTGATTCCTCAGACCAATATTGAACGAATTTCTTTGATGGATTCTCCTGCTTCAGTTTTTGTTTGTAAGCTGGGAGCAGGAGCACAGCCTTGTGGTCTGATTTACCAAAGTGTGGGCGGGCAATAGAGCAGTAGGCATGTTTGATATTTGCGTAGTAGTGGTCTAGGATGTTTGGGCCTCTGGTGGAAAAGGAGATGTGTTGGTGGTAACTTTGTAGGACATTCTTGAGCTTGGCCTGATTGAAGTCCCTGGCCATGATGAACAAGACCTTGGGATGTTTTGTCTCAAGGCTATTCGTAGTTGTGTGTATTTCGCCCAGCACGATCTTCATGCCCACATGGGGTGGGATGTAAACTGCCATCAGGATAACGGAGGTGAACTCTAGCGGAAGGTAATAGGGGCAGCATTTTAGCATTAGGTAATCTGGGTCCGAGGAGCAGAAACTTGCCAGTGTTGTTACGTCTAGACACCATGAGTTGTTGATTAGGCAGCAGACCCCACCTCCCTAGCCTTGCCTGAGGCCGCTGTACAGTCCATTCGATGGATTGAGAAGCCCTCTGGTTGTACGGCATAGTCCGGTGAAGCAGGAGTGAACCATGTCTCCGTGAAACAGAGTACACAGCAGTCCTTCAGTTCTCTTTGGAAAGTGAGTCTGGCTCTAAGTTTGTCTAGCTTGTTTTCCAGAGATTGGATATTTGCAAGCAGTAAACTGGGGAAGGGGGCCTTGGGACCACATTGTTTCACTCTCATCTGCAGGCCTGCACGCTTTCCACGCTTCCTGGAGTGACTGCTTCTTTTCAAGCCTATGAAACGGTAAGAGTAGTTTGCGGTATTAAGGGTATAGTTGTGTCCAATGAGGTTCTTCGCTCTGGTCAGTGTGTGGATGGAGCATTTGTTGCTTCACTCGCGGTTCCTGAGTTGGTAAACGGGGTCTGCGCGATCGGGTGTTCCGGGTCGCTGTCGGGCTGCGGCTTGGCTTCACCGGTTGGTAGATATCCAGGCCATGCTCCAGCGTGGACAGGTTGAAACCCAGTGAGTGGATGACGTCCCTGGGGTCACGGTAGCAGATGAGCCGGTGGTCAGCCCCGTGTGTTGGGTTCCGCTGGGTGATTACGAGGTCGGGGTCTTCCTTTGGAGGTTGGAGGATCTCTAGACCAGCAAATAAATTTACAAGAGCAGTATTAGTGATTGCTAGGCTGTAGGAGTTAATTTTTAGGAGTGTGGGGCGACTGTAGAAGGGGGGAGTGGAGGGAGTGCTTGCAGGAGGTCGCAGCTCTCCAGGTTAGAGGGGTTGGGGGCAGGGGTGGGGGGAGAGAGGGCCCCAGCCTCAGGGATGCAGATCTGGTCGTTGGAGACCAGCGGAGTGAAGGTCCCAGCTCCCGTGGTGTTTTCCTGGGCTCAATGCCGATGATGATGCAAATTAACAGAATTTTGATTCTATGACAGGGTCAGCATTGGGGTGGATCAGTGGGTGGAATGACCCTGTGGAATTTTTAGATCAATACCATTGGAAGAACAGGGCAGTTGGTTAATTGTTTGCTATTTCAGTTCTGGGTCTATGGTTCAAATCCAACAAAGAGTGGTGACGTGAAAATATGCCTTACTGGCTGTTTTCAATGTTTTCATTCTTCCTCCCTCAACCCATCAACACATGATCCAGTTGGAGAACTTGGCACTGGGTTAAGATACACAATCAGCTCTCTTCCATTTCCTCCTCCCACTCTGCTGAGGTGAAGTAACCCCATTATAGAGTACCATTTGGAACTGTCCCTACTGGAAAACTTTTCTCTCTGCACTGTGTGGAACAAAATTGTAAACATGTTTACAAAGAACAAGTTTATGAATTGTGTGACACAGCACAGGGAGTAAATCTGTGCTATGGAGAGCACAGTGAAAATAATATACTTCCAGTCAGATTGTGAAATCCAGTAAATGGAGTTTTTCATAATGTATGGTGTTAGACACTTGTTGAAAATATTGTCACCTCATCATGGTGAGGATATTTTTACTTTTAATATGTCTGCTACAAAAACTCATCACTTGGTTATTCATCTTTAAAATTCACTGCAGCAGCAGGTTCAGGGGTGCATCAAATGATTGTATAACAATACTCAAAGAGTACTTCCTTGGATCACCTTTATACATATGAGATGCAATTATTGAAAAAAAATGGAAAGATCATAGTCTCATCCTTGGCTTTAGCACAAAAATCAAGGTTCACACTTCAGTAGAGTATTGAGGGAGCTTTTGGAGGTGCTGTCTTCCAGGTGAGATGTTGAATTGAGGTCACATCTACCTGCTTGAGTGGATGTAACAGATACTATGGCATGATTTCAAAGGGAGGAGAGCTATCCCTCGTGGTCTGGCCAGTATTTAATCCTCAATCATATTAGATTATCTGGACATTATTGCATTGTTGTTTGTGGGGGCCTGCTGAATGCAAATTGCCTGCTGCCTTCCCTGCAATAATGCAGTGACTACACTTAAAAAGAACCTCATTGGCAATAAAATGCTTTGAGACATCCATTGGTCAGGATAGGCACTATACAAATGCAAGTTTTTATCCCCACCCTACAACTGCAGGCAGAATGAACTTAACACAAATTCATAAATGATGAAATAGCCATTTAAGAACAGGAAAATTGCACCAACATCTCTCCAAACGCCCTTTCCCCCTCCAGTGGATTTGGTTCCATTGAGTTTTGTTTTGCTGTTTGGACAAATCTATGCTGATCTCTCTCCTTCCACTGTGTGCAACCATAAGCGACGCTGTGTTATATAATTGACAATGTGTGTAAGCTATATTTTTCTGGAATCAGTATGTACAAGACAGTATAATAATTAAAGGATTGTGATAACCATGGACTGTTTCACATTACAACCTCTGTACTTTCTCTTGTTGCTTGTGGGATCTTTCTGTGTGTAAACTGGCTGACATATTTCCTACTTTACAATAGCAACTGTACTTCAAAAAATACTTCCTGGACTGTAAAGCACTTTAGGATGAATTTCTGAGGTGAAAGGCATTATGTGAATACTGGTGGTTTCACCGCTGCGGCCCAGGTTCGATTTCCTGTCAGGGAATTTTATTTGGGCGGCACGGTGGCACAATGGTTAGCTCTGCTGCCTCACAGCTCCAAAGTCCTGGGTTTGATTCCTGGCTTGGGTCATTGTCTGTGTGGAGTTTGCACTGCTCCCCCTGTCTACGTGGGTTTCCTCCGAGTGCTCCAGTTTCCTCCCACACTCCAGTGATGTGTGGGTTAGGTGGATTGGCCATGCTAAATTGCCCCTTAGTGTCCTGGGTTGTGTAGGTTAGAGGGATTAGCGGGGTAAATATGTAGGGTTACGGGGATAGGGTCTGGGTGGGATCGTTATCAGTGCAGACTCGATGGGCTGAGTGGCCTCCTTCTGCACTGTGGGGATTCTATGAAAAAAATTTTTAACTTTGTAATTTATTGCCATTTTGATAAAGTGGCATAGAAAAATGGGACAAGGAATAAATACTTTCAACTATTATTATTGTCTTTGATCACCATGATCACCAGTCAATAGCCTGTATGATTTTGGAACACCCCTTTCAGTATGCTCCCTGTCTGTGTTCTGTAGCAGGCTGAAGAATGACATATAAATCTGTACATCTGAGTTGTTCCTTTAAGTGCGCATTGTTACACCCTCAAAACTTGGGGTCTCAGCTATTCACAATCTGTATCTAGTTAAATGGTGAAGCAGGCTTGAGGGGCCGAATGGCCTACTCTTATTCACAATCTGTATCAATTTGGATGTGGGGACCAAATGTAATATTTCCAAGTTTGCTGATGACACAAAATAAGGCGGGGATGTGAGTTGTGAGGAGGATGCAAAGAGGCTTCAAGGAGATTGAGACAGACTAAGTGAGTGGACAAAAATGACAGATGAAATATAATGTGGAAAAGTTACCACTTTAGTAGGTAAAACAGAAATGCAGAGTAATGTTGATATCCAAAGAGACTAGTGTATCCTTATTCATCACTGAAAGCTAACTTGAAGGTGTAACAAGCAATTAGGAAGATAAATGGTATGTTGATCTTTATTACAGGGAGATTTGAGTGCAGGAGTAATTAAGTCTTGCTGCAGTTGTAGAGCCTTGGTGAGACCACTTCTAGAGCCTTTTATGCAATTTTGGTCTCCTCACCTCAGGAATGATATACTAGCCATAGAATGAGTACAACCAATCTTCACCAGACTAATTCCTTGGATGGCAGGATTTGTTTTCAGAGGAACGATTGTGGAGACTGGGCTGGTGTTCTCCAGAATTTTGAAGAATGACAGGTGATCTTATTGAAGTGTACAAAAATCTTACACGGCTTGACAGGGTAGCTGCACAAAGGAAGTTTCTCCTGGTTGAGGGGGGGGTTGAGGTCCAGATGCAGGGGATATAGGGCTGGATTCTCCGACCTCACTCGCAGCCGGGATTCTCTCGTCTCGTTGCAGTGAACGGCGATTTGGCTGAGCGCCAAATTCTCCGTCCTTGCTGGCAGTGGCGGTAGGGAATGAACAGCCAGAGAATTCCAGCCATTGTCTCAATAAGAGACAATTAGGCCATTTTAGGACTGAGATGAAGAGGAATTTCTTCAGTCAGGGGGTGTTGAGTCTTTGGAATTCTTGACTCCAGGGGTTGTCATTATGTTCAAAGTAGAGGTTGATAGATTCTTGATATCAATGATATCAAGGGATACAGGGACGGTGTGGGAAGATGGCATGGAGGTGGAAGATCAGCCATGATCTAGTTAAATAGTGTGGCAGGCTTGAGTGGCCGAATGGCCTACTCTTATGTTCCTATGCTATTGCCCTGAGAAGGGTAAACCTGAAGTACAGAGCAATCCAATTACATTTTTTGATAGGGATATTAACCTTTCATCAACAGAGGTAAGAAGCTCATCCTTGCTAACTCTGAAACCTCCTTCAGTTCTACCACCCTAGTCTCTTGTTAATACTCCACTTCCTTTCTCCCACAATCATTGGCTTTGGCATCAGCTAGCTAGGCTCCAAGTTCTGGAATTGAAACTCTCCACCTCTCTTTTCTCATTTAAGATGCTCCTCAAAGCCCAAGTTTTCAGTCTTATTTCTCAGTTCATGCATAATAATTTCTGTTCTTTCATGCCTTCCCCTTCCACTTGAGAGGACAAATTATAAATAACATCAACAGATTCACTGCCTTTGCAGTTCATAGCTGTTTGGATTGGGTATGTACTAATTTGCTAAATTTCTGGATTATCAATTTGAGTTGATCTGTTCCTAAGTCCGGTTGTGGACTGCATGTTCAGTCTGAACAAGGAATTTTCCCACAGGCTGTATTTCTGCTTGGGAGAATACCTTTACCACATGGACCATAGTGGTTCAAGAAGTCAGCCCACCACCATCTTCTCAAAGGCAACTGGGGACCAGCAGTAAATGCTAGTGATATCCAAACTCCAGATATTAATTTTTAAAAAGCAATCAATCAATCGATGAAAACTTAAAGAAGCCACTGCGAGGGCAAGAATCTTATTGATAAAATATCCCACAAGGTTGTTATTTGTGGGGTGGCACGGTGGCACAAGGGGTGGCACAATGGTTAGCACTGCTGCTTCACTGCACCAGGGACCTGGGTTCAATTCCGGCCCCAGGTAACTGTCTGTGTGGAGTTTACACGTTCTCCCCGTGTCTGCGTGGGTTTCCTCCGGATGCTCCGGTTTCCTTCCACATTCCAAAGGTGTGCAGGTTGGGCTGATTGGCCATGCTAAATTGCCCCCTTGTGTCAGGGGGATTAAATACATGGGGTTAGGGGGATAGAACCTGGGTGGGATTGTTGTTGGTGCAGGCTCGATGGGCCAAAAGGCCTGCTTCTGCACTGTAGGGATTCTATGAACTCAAAACTATGTGCATTCTACTTTTGTCAATGTGCAGGTAGGTGGACTTTTCGATGAGTGAGATAGATGTGATTAGGGATGTTAAAATGAGGGGAAGTGGGACACCTCACAGTGCCAGAGACCCGGGTTTGATTCCCAGCTTGGGTCACTATCTGTGAGGAGTCTGCATGTTGTCCCCATGTCTGCGTTGGTTTCCTCTGGGTGCTCTTGTTTCCTTCCACAGTCTGAAAGACATGCTGGTTAGGTGCATTGGCTATGCTAAATTCTCCCTCAGGTGTACCCGAACAGATGCCGGAGTGTGATGACAAGGGGATTTTCACTGTAACTTCATTGCAGTGTTAATTGTGACACTTATCAATAAACTTTAAACAATGGCCCCAATATTGACGCAGAGGGTGGGATGCAGCTGAGTTGACTTTTAGCAAGCGGGAAAACTGAGAATACGGGGAAACAGTCGACCCGCCAAATCTGGGGGCAGAACGTTCTGTTTCCACAGGATGAAGGCAAATTACTGCGGATGCTGGAATCTGAGACCAAAAGAGAAAATGCTGGAAAATTTCAGCAGGTCTGGAAACATCTATAAGGAGAGAAAAGAGCAGACGTTTTGAGACTGGGTCATCTGGACTCGGAACGTTGTCACCGTTCTGTTTCCACCTTGGCAGCCACCAGCCAAACAGCAGAGAGGAGAGATTTGGGGTGAGGTCTGTGGTCGAAGGGGGCGGGGTCTGTGGTCGAAGGGGGTGGGGTCTGTGGTCAAAGGGGGCAGGGTTTATGGTCAAAGGGGGCGAAGTCTGTGGTTGAAGGGGGCAGGATCTGTGGTCAAAGGGGCGGGGTCTGTGGATGAAGGGGGCGGCGAATGGATGAAGGGGGGTTTGTGGTTGAAGGGGCGAGGTTTATGGTTGAGGGGGCGGGGTTTGTGGCTGAAGGGGGCGGGGTTTATGGTTGAAGGGTCAGGGTAGCTCATGCGCCCAGTGGAAGAATTGAAGATCGTGAGGCCAAGAGTTCATGGCAGGGATTAGGGATCGGGGTTGAAGGGAAATGGGACTGAAGTACTGATAGCGGCTGGGAGTTGCAGTGAAGCTTTACAATGACCTCCATCTTGAATCACATGAAGAACTGGATGCTATCGTCCGAGCCAAAAAGAACAGCGTTTGGACTGCTTTAGATAAACTTTTTTGAAAGGACATTCTGTTTTTCCCCAACATTTCTATTGGTCAGGTATATTTCGGAAATGTTTTCAGTCGATCCTCCATCCTCAAGAGATTTGCTGCTGAATAAACAGACTTCCAAATAACACTTGACCATGACCTCTATGGAAAAAACCACTCACTAGTATTGAAAGGTGCCAATGAATTTCGGATTTGATCAACTTTTTTTCTGCTTTAGTCATGTTTTGTGTTTTTAAAAATTTGCAAGTTCAAATCGTGCCGGTTGCTATAGTTCCACTAAATTCAAAATGTTCTCCCAGATGTCACCAAGCACTTTATTTAAGCAATTTAACCACAAGTGAGTGTGCAATCTGAATTTTTAATTGTGAGTTAAAACATGTTTATTCAAGGGCAGCTTTTGGGTGTGAGGTCTTTAATTGAAGTCATGGTAGGCTCCCATGACCTGATTTGCCCTGTGGGGCGATGAAACAGCAGCACCAGGGACCTTGGACCACAGAATTTATCAACAGACGTTCCTTGGAGCAACAAATTTCTGACGACGAGTAAATAGTGGCTAGTGCGTAAACAGAAACCAGTCCTTCTACACACCCTTATGTTGGTCAGCGAAAGGTTATGTTTTGTAGATCTGAAATGCTGTTAAATCGACAGAAATTTCGGTTCACTTACAAGCTGGATTGATATACGGACTCTAAAAATAGCAGGGAAAAGTGAGAGAGAAATCGAGGGAAATGTGGATCTGCTGTGAAAATTATTTTTATGTAATATAGTGGTAGATACAGCTGATACGATTATTTTCAATGACACTGGATGAGAGAACTTGCAGCGCATCAATTTCTACAATACCTGTACTTAGATGAGCTGAGTTTTGTTGGGCTATGAGAAAGAGGCTGAATTCACAATTGTTATGGCTCAGAAGGGAAGGAGGCCATTCAGTCCATTGTGTCTGCACCAGATCTCCAAATGACTATTATGATTTTGTGCCATTCTCCTGCCTTTCCCTGTAGCCTTGCACATTGTTTTGATTTCAAATAATCAGTATGGAGGGATATGGGCCAAATGTGGGCAATTGGGACTAGCTTAGGGTTTAAAAAAAGGGGCAGCATGGACAAGTTGGGCTGAAGGGCCTGTTTTCATGCTGTAAACCTCTATGACTCTATCTAATGCTGTCTTGAATGCCTTGATTGAACCTGCCTCCACCACACTTTTTAAGGCAGTGCAT
This sequence comes from Mustelus asterias, assembly GCF_964213995.1. NCBI lineage: Eukaryota > Metazoa > Chordata > Chondrichthyes > Carcharhiniformes > Triakidae > Mustelus > Mustelus asterias. The sequence continues at coordinate 200,268 of NW_027590443.1, forward strand.
TCCAGACCCAAACCACTCCCTGTGTGTAACAGTTTTTCCTCACCATGTTTTCTTCTTTTACAAATCACTTTAAATCTGTGCCTTCTCGTTCTCGATCATTTTACGAGCAGGAACAGTTTCTGTGTCAAACCCGCTCATGATTTTAAACACCTCTATCAATTCTCCTCTTCACCCCTTCTTCAAGGAGAACAGTCCCAACCTCTCCAACTATCCTCATAACTGAAGTTTCTCATCCCTGGAACCGTTCCTGTGCACCTCTTCTGCACATCCTTCCAACAGTGTGGCATCCAAAACTGTATACAGCTCTCCAACTGAGTTCTAGCTAGTGTCTATTATAAGTTCAGCATCACCTCCTTGCTCTTGTATTCTATGCCCACATTAATGAAGCCCAGGCTACTGTATGCTTGATTAACTGCTCTTTACCTGTCCTGCTGTCTTCAGTGATCTATGCACCCGCATAAGAATTGTACCCCTTCGTATTGTCTGTCCATGTTCTTCCGACCAAAATGAATCACCTCACACCTCTCTGAGTTGAATGTCATCTGCCACCTATCTGCCCACTCCACCAAGTTGTCTATGTCCTTGTGAAGTTCTACACTGCCCTCTTCACAGTTTGCAATGCTTCCAAGTTTTGTGTAATCTGCAAACTTTGAAATTGTTCCCAGCACACCAAAATCTAGACCATTAATATAGATCAGGAAAAGCAAGGTTCCCAATACTGATCCCTGGGGTACTCCACAACAAACCTTCCTCCACCCCAAAAAATATCCATTACTCTCTGCTTTTTATTAGTCAACCAATTTTGTATTCATGTTGCTACTGTCCCCTTTATACCATGAGCTATAACTTCTCTCACAAGTTTGTTGTGTGGCACTGTATCAAATACCTTTTGAAAGTCCATGTGCATTAGCAGCATTAACCTTCATCAACCTTCTTTGCTACCTCTTCAAAAAACTGCAGTAAGTTAGTTAAACAATTTCCTCTTTTGAAGTCCATGCTGAATCTTCCTAATCAACCCACATTTTTCCAGTGTACTACTAATTCTATCCCAAATAATTGTTTCTAGAAGCTTCTCCTCCACAGATGTTAAACTGACCAGTCTGTAATTGCTGAACTTTACAACCCTTTTTGAACGAGGACATAATGTCTGCAATGCCCGAGTCCTCTGGTACCTTGTCTGAGCCCAGGGCAGATTGAAAAATTATGGCCAGTGCCTCGCAATTTCCACTCTCACTTTGTTCAATATCCTTGGATGCATCTCATCCGACCCTGGCGCCTTGTCAACTTTGAATACTGACAGTGTATCCAATACTTCCTCCTTATCCATTTTGAATCCTTCTCGTGACAGAATTTCCTCATCTGTCAATATGGCATCTACCTACTTAGTAAAGATAGATGCAAAGTATTCATTTAATACCTCAGCCATGTTCCATGTCTCCATGTGTAAATTCTCTTTCTGGTCTGTAATTGGCCCTCCCCCTCCTTTTACCACCCTTTTACTATTTATATGTTATAGTTGACTTTGGGATTCCCATTTATATTGGCTGCCAGTCTTTTGTCATAATCCCTCTTTCCTCCTTATGCTTTTACACCTCCCTTCTGTATTTCTCTTGGTTCTCAATTGTATTTTCTATCCGACACCTGTCATAAGTACATTTTTTCTTCTTTATCTTAATTTCTATCTCCTTTTTCATCCAGGGAGCTCTGGTTTTGTTTGACATACGTTTGCCTTTGAGGAAATAACATCTTGACTGTGCCTGAACCATTTCTTGTTTGAAGGTAGCCCATTCTTAGTTTTTCCCCACCAACCAATCTGACCCAGCTCTGTTCTTGTCTCATTGAAGTCACCTCTGCCCCAGTTAATTATTCTTACTCTGGATTGCCCATTGTCTACCATCTACCATCATCCTAAGCCTTACAATACAATGATCATGATTTCCTAAATGCTCCCCCACTGACATTTGATCTACTTGGTGCACCTCAGTTCCAAGAAGCTGGTCCAACAGTGCATCCTTTCTTGTTGGACTAGACAAATATTGCTGCAGAGAAATTTCCTGAACACAATCTAGGATTGGATCAAAAAAAGCTCCAAATTGCTATCAGGGCTCATGACCCTTTTAAATAACACCACTGCAGGATTCATCTTGCAGCTTCACACTTGTTTTTTCTCTTGCATAAATAATACTGATACTGCTGGGACATTCAATGCCCAAATTTGGGATCTTAAGTTTCACACCAGCTGTTGTGTTGTTAAATGCATTAATTAAGGTTAAGTGCCTCCGGGGGTGGGGGTACTCATTGATTGATGCCTTGCACATGAATAAAAAATACTTGTCTTTTTCAAATTATTGTTTTCTTAAGAGGCCCTGACTAGTATGTTCAAACTGAAGAACGATCGAGGATTACAATATGACCCAAGCAGTTACCTTTGGATGTTTAAAACTGCTTTAAAAAGTTTCAAAACTTAACCAGCTTGGCTCAGTAGCATCCTGCCTCTAGTCAGGGTATTGTTGGTTCATGTTCCACTTGAGAGACTTGAGCAAAAAAGTCTAGTGCATCTGTTGGATGCACTGTCTTTCAAATGAAAGCTGCAGCTTTGAAAGGAGGGCAACAGAACAGTTTAAAAGCAGAAACCCCCATGACTTTGAGGTTTTGCTGGTAAACTAATAAGAGAGGCAAAACAAAATAAATTAGACAGTTGGAATGAATTTGGAGTTTTTCCTGAGGTAGCAGATAGGGGATAGCCAGTCTCGTCATATAGATGGATTTGTAGGAAACAGTTTCTAGCAGATGAAACTTATAAGGCTAAAGAGAGGCTAATTGCTCAGAGTTTTGAAGAGCGATTGGAGGACACACATATTTGCGTGGATTCTTCCACAATAGAAAAAGTAATCCTGAAAATCATTTTAGCTCATTTGGCCACATTTTTGTGGTAGTGTGTCAATCAGAAAAGCCACATGATGAATAATTTCAGAGAAAAGTGTTTCTAAAGCCACCTAAAGAGGCAAGTGATGTTGAAGCTTGGAAATGAAACAAATGCTTTTATGGCTTAAATGATACTTTGAGAGTGTAATAGTTTTCAATGAGATCTGATTTGCTGAAAGCAGGCTGTGTTTAACTAAAAGCAGATTCTGCAGTGTTATATTGGTATTAAAAAGGGAAACTTTCAGGTATCTTCATGATACATGTTAATGATTTCTTATGGGATGGTACTGTGAAATTTGAGAAATGTGTTGTTAATAAGATTAAAGTGGAATGTAAGATTGGAAGTCAGGCTTCAGAGGCTTTTAAATATATTGGTTTAGCCTTCAAGCAGAATTGATTTGAAGTAACTTTGAACCAGCAATCCTATTTAGAGTGCATTATTCCTATCCTAATTAATCTTGTTAGGTCATTACAGAAAGATGGTATCACATCTAAAGAATAAACAACAGTTGCAAATCTTGATTGGTCAGTTGAATTAGTTATGCATTCAGACAAGATTGGATGCCTGTTTTAATGTATTGGAACTAAATGCTACGATGCAGCATCCTAATATTGAGAATATTTTAAGGACAAATAAATCATTATATTTGCTATGGAGAAATATGTACTTGTGTGATCCAAGGATGGAAACCTAAATAACATGAGGTCATGTCAACGATGCTTCTCAAGCCAGTCTTCCTGATGAGTATTCGAGAGTAGCAAATTTCATAATACTTTTGATGGCTGAAAAAATTGGAAATGTTAGCCTGAGAAGCTTAAAAAAAGGTTATTAAAAGTAACTTAGCTGCGGAAACACTAGCTCTTATGGAATCAGTGGATATGGGATTCGATTTGTTAAATATTTCAGAGGAAATTCTAAATAAGGCATGTAATGACACCAGTTAGCCATTTTGAATGTTACATAGATAATCGTTCCTTTTGGGATGATGCTCACTTGACAAAAGAATGTAAGTGAAAAAGGATTACAGATTGACCTAGCTGGTGTGCAACAAATATTAGAAAAAAAGGAAATCTCCAAGATCTACTGAGTTGGCACAAGTCACCAATTATTTGATTGTTTCACATAAAGAACTGTTTGTACCAAAAGATTTTTGGGGGTCACAGAAGAGACTTTTAATATGATGCTTTATCGAGAGTATGGAAAACCATTTTTTCTTTGATTTGATTATGGCCTTAGCTTCACTTTCCTACCTGCCCCCGTAACTCTTGATTCCATTGTTAATCAAGAATATGGCTGATTCATCCTTGAATATATTCAATGATCCTGTTTTCACTGCTTTCTGGGAAGAGAACTCCAAAGACTAATGACTTGCTGAGAAAGGAGATTTCTCTGCATCTCTATCTTAAATGGAAGGCCTCTTTTTTTTAAGCTTCCTTCCCCCCACTTTCAAATTCCTCCATATGTGGGTAACACCCTCTGTTCATCTACCCTGTTACACCCCTTCAGAATACCAGGCAGGAAGCTGCTATCTGCACAGAGACATGACAAAAGTGGCACAAGGTCTCCATTGTGTGCAAGTGAATTTCCAGCCCTTTGGCTGGAAATCCCATTGACAGCGGCGTGATCAAAAGATTCCACCGTCGGTGAATGACACGCCTTCTCTCACCACGAGAAACACGCCACAGAGAGGCCAGAAAATCCCCTTCTTTGTCTTTTGTCTGACTTTCTGATACTTAATATCTGCACTGTAATCTGGTTAAGACAGCAGGTTTCTGGGATTGAATTTTATACTCATGTCAACATTTATTGATACCATCAAGTTTTGCATTTATCTGCTGAGAAAATTCTGCATTTGTGGGTGTCATTCACAGGATGAGCGACAAGAAAATATATTCTCTTTCTCATTTTGTTCATCTTTTCATAATGCCTGTTACAATATAAATCTTGGTGTTTTGGGGGGGGGGGGGGCAAGTTCAATCAAACCTTGCTCTTTATGAACAACATTCATTTCACTCACTGCCTCACTCACCTCACTTGCCTAATCCATCTTGTCCATCTGCCTGGAAACTCTGCCCCAGAAATTCAGCAGAGCTGTATTTGCATTCCCCAGGCAGCAAAGAAAGACATTGATCCTGTCCTATATTACAAGGTTGGGGTGTTTTTAAATGGACAGTTTTGGGACCATGCCTCCCTGCCTTCCTAATTATGTGTCCACTATCTCCTGAATTGTAATACATTTCATTCTTCAAAATGAGTATGTAAATTTATTTTCAAATGAACTTGGAATCTTTATTATCTTTTGCAATCATAACCAGTATTGACAGCATGCCTTTAACATACAATGTTCTGAGGAATGAACAGTTGTTTTTAGCAGAATGTAAGGACGGTCAAGTTTAGCCTCTTACAAATTTAGCCATCATGACTTCATCCTTGAGTGTACATCTGTTTCCTGGCTGACATTGATCTCGATCAACTATGTAAATTACTACTTACATACTCTTCAACCAAATCTCAAACGTCTGAACTTGATGAATATTGCAGTAAAGATTATGGTGTAAAATTCGCTTTGAGAACTTGCATTTGTTAAAATGCAACAAAATTGTAGATTATTGTCCCTCTAAATTGCTGCAGGTCACAGAAATGAATGACCCTTCCTTGCTTTTGACAAGATGGAAAATGACAGCTGTTAAAATTTAGACAAACGGCAACTGATGGAATTAGCCATAAATGTCATAATCTGAGTTTTATTGAATGATTTTTGCTCTCTCAAAGTGAGAGTTTAAGAATGGAGAACTTTGCACATAATGGCTGTCACTATCTGCACCGAGCACTCCCAGATCAAATGGAGAGTAATACTTATTATCTTTTCTAACAAAGAATATTAAACTTAGAACACCAGCCACACGGGCAGTGACACTGATAATATAATGGGGGAGGTGTTGGGGGGCGGGGGGGGGGGGGAGGTAAGGTGGGTGGCATTTGTAGACTTCCTGTTCAGCTGTAGCCATTGGCAAATTTACTGTATCTTCGGCATTCCATTCATTTTTTATTAGCTTTACAGTATTAACAAAGTTTATTTTTTCTCCCCTTGCTCTTCGGTTAAGGAAAGTAAGAAAATATTAAAAGGAGACACCACTATTTCAGCCATTAATCTAAGAACCCAACAGTTTTAAGAAATTTATTGATTCTAAAGTTGCCATGATTGAAATTGGAAACTGCCTAGATGGCGGATTGAAGCTGCCTAACCAATGTCATGTGCAATCTTTGCAGCCACCAGAGACAATGGCCAGGATTTTCTGGTCCTGCCTGCCACTGGGATTTTCTGGTTCAGAAGTCAATGGACTTCTGGCTGGCCCACTGCATCCCCTGTGGCAGGTCCTGCCACAATGGGACCAGAAAATCCCGATCTGCATATTTTCATCATTTCATTCTGGGCTGAGTACGTGATCAAGTTTCAGCAGTGCAATTAATGAACCCACTATGGTGGCAACAGGTTAGAACCCATTTTCAGGCACATAACCAACTGCATGCAGACAGCTCACATTCCAGTCAGAAGGCTTGAGGCTCACCCAAAATTGGACCTCGGTATTCATTTCAGTAAATTAGTTGAGCTGCTAGTGTTTGTCCTGCCTCTAGAGACCACTCAGCCATTTGTAAAGGATCAATTTCAGGGCACTTATCTCAAAAAATTGGGTTCGCCCCAGGGAGAACAAAAAACAGTACTGCACAGGAACAGGTCCTATGGCCCACCAAGTCTGTGCCGACACAGATGCCTCTCTCATCTAATATTTTCTTGCCTCAATGTGGTCTGTAACCCTCTATTCCTTGCCTATTCATGTATCTATCCAGATGCCTCTTCAACATTGTTTTAGAATCTGCTTCCACAACCTCTTTCGGCAGTGTGTTCCAGGTATTCATCACCATCTGTGTGAAAAGCTTACCCCTTACATCTCTTTTAAACTTTCCCTCTCTCACTTTCAACCTATGCCCCCGAGTAATTGACCCTTCGACTCTGACTATCCACTCTATCCAACCCTGTCATAATCACGTAAACCTCTATCAGGTCCCCCCTTCATTCTCCGAAGCTCCAATGAAAACAATCCAAGTTTGTTCAACCTTTCTTCATAGTCCATATCCTCCAAACCAGGCAACATCCTGGTAAATCTCTTCTGCACCCTATCCAATGCATCAGCATCCTTTTGGTAGTGTGGCAACCAGAGGAACGAGAACAGGAAGGGCCAGATTGTAGATTGAAAGAGGTCTATAGGAGTCCTATGGAATTGGAAAGAGCACTTTCACTCTTCTAGGCACCATGTCAAACTTAAATAAAATTACTGATTATTTTGTTGGTTGCTGCTTCTTAGCCACGGAGACCACTGAAAATTCATCAAGCACAGTGCTTGCTCTGCTCTACACCACCTAGGTTTGGAGGAGCTCTAGAGCAGCCATTGGCCCCTCACACAGAGAGGGGACTAACACTTGTTTTAGGCAACTATTACGGACCCCTTACAATACTCAAAACAATACAGAACCAGATTTGTTTCCAATATTGGTTGGGTGTATGAAATGAAAGCTGCATTTGCCCACAATATTTTATTGAGAAAAGAAGCTTAAAATAGTAACAGAGGACGGGGGTAATCCCATGCATGTATGTGCCCGAGTTGATTTTAGATCTCTGAAAAACAAACCTCAATCTGAGTGTAAGCAGTCTGTCCATTTGCCCTGGTTTCCTATCAAAATAACAATGAGACTACTGGCTCATGGTGTTTTTTTATGCCCAAATGGTGCAGCAACTTTGGGTGAGGGGCAGATGCGTGGTTAAATTCAAATTTCCAAATATTGATTGCTCCAGTGTCAGCTTCATGGCACCTGTAGCTATGAAGTTGCTGTATTTGCACAGAGCTACAAACTAAAGTTGCTATAGAATATTGAATATTGTCGAAACCAGCGCATTTGAACAATGTGATAAGTGTTTATTACTGCCAATCAATCTCTCCTGCACTGAAAATTACTTACCATTGTGGATCCTTCAGATTTCAATTGTTATTTTTTCTTTTCTCTCTCTCCCCCCCCTCCCCCCCACCGCCCCCCCCCCCGTCCCCCAACACAGACACACACACACACACACACACACACACACAACCAATCTTTCTTTCATTCTCTTTATTTCATTTTCTGTGCTTGATTTGAGACTGACTTTGCCCATTTTAATTAAACTTGCTTTTTGGTTTTTGAACTGTTAGTTTCACAATCATTCAATCTGATTGGTTAAGGAAATACACAGATTAACTGTTAACTCAAGCCCCAGATGTCTTGTTATCTTCTCCATAACAATATCAGTTCACACTGTCAGCAACTTGCCAAACAAAATTTAAAGCCTGAATGTGCAAGGACAAGTTAAACTAATGGCAGATGCTATTGGATCTGCTGCTGCAGCAAAATATGGCCAAATCTCTTCTCTCCAGCCGATCAGTGGAAAAGGGGGTAAAACCTCATGAGAAGGAGTTCTGAAGTTACTTTGATGGCTCGTTAACTAAATGCACTACCTTATGATCTGTACATATGAAGAACCTAACCGATTTTGTCCCTTATTTGTGCTGATCCAGCAGTATCAGTGATAATAGCTGAGCGGGTTTTATGATTGGTCTCAGTACTTGGGCTAAAGAGGACTCAGTGACCCCTCCAATCATTTCCCCATCTCCATCATTTTTGGAAAAAACAACTCCTGCTTTGCTAAGGCAGGATCAGACTTGACAGCGATTTCCTTTTCTCGCCCCCATCCCCATCCCAGCCTGGATTGTGGAAATTCTTTGTCAGCAGCTTTTGTAGAGGCTCACTTCTGAAGAATGGTGTATCAGAGTTGCTGGTATCTGTACCCCTGCACTTGCAAGACTTCAAAAGTGAGGAACTAAAAGGGGAGAAAATTGGTCAGAAGCTTTAAGATTTGAAAATGGTCAATGCCATTTAAGTGAATACTTCTGTGAAGTAAAATAACTTGAAAGCTGCTCAAATAATTTTATCCATTCTCTTCGAATTCAGAAATCTTAAGTTGTTTACACCTGCTAAGTGAATATTTTTATGGGCAGATTACATATTTTACGAGGTTTATGATGCAGTTGAATCTATGTAGTGAAATCAACACCATCCGTAATCGTGAGCCTAACTAACATGCAAGAGGAACAGCTGGATCTGACTGCAGTGTATTGCTCTGTGTCCCTTCAGTGCTGTGTTGACTGTTAGCTAGCTTGTGCCTCCTGTTCTACAATGTGTGCAATTAATAGTTTCAGTCCATCTGGCACAGTCTCCACTCAAAACGCATCAGTATCAAAAAAAACAACTGCAGGCTGGGTGTCTCATTGCAACAGGATACTATTCTTTCTCATCTGGGATCCAAAGTTCAGATTCCATCTAAACTGAGGGGATGAAAGTCTCCTCTTTCTACCAGCTGTAAGGACCCAAGTAAAAAAAAATCTGAACCATCTCAGTTCAGGTCTTGGTGAGTAAGAGACTATTGCACAGAGCTTGTAATAATTCATGATCAAATAGCACAAAAACAGATGCTCTTCTAAAATAGCTGAAATAGCTTACACTGATAGGGGTGTGGTAAGTAGAATTGGCACATTTCTACTGTCGGAACCTCCTCTCCAATATTGCAGCTGGGACAAAGTGAGGCCAACTTAAATAAAAGCAGAAAATACTGGAAATACTTAGGTCAAGCTGCATCAGGAGAGAGAAAACCCGAGTAAATATTTCAGATCAGTGACTGGAAAATGTCAGAAATGAATGGGTTTTAAGCTGGTTAGAGGTTACATAGGAGGAGTATGAAAAATGAAAATATTTCATTGTCAGCAATTACCTCCCTTCATATAAGGACAAAACATGAAACGTTGATCATGCAGAGCAGCCAATTAAAAAAAAAACATATTTATAAAACAGTGAGCTTGATTAGTTGCAGAAAAAATCTCAAACTTTTCAAAGTGCTTCTTTTTCAAAAATGTGGCAGAATAGTCAAAAGTCAGAATGTGGGATAAAAAGTCATACATACTAATAAAACAAGAGATTTACCTTGAAAAGATCAAAGGATTAATTATATTTTTTAGCTCGGTGAAGATCTTTTACTTTTATACTTCTGTATTTATAGAGGCCAATCTGACGAGAGCCACGTTTACATTGGGGTGTTAATGCAAATTGAATTCTTGTCATATTAAGTTGCACATTCCAGCACATATAGACTTATATGTTCACATAAATAGGCTTGAGAACAGTAGATCCCTTCATGCCCCAGTGCTTACTCGGGAGCTACTTCTCAGAATTCTATAATAACAGGAGAAACTGAAAAATCGCAACATGTGGGAAGGTAGCATGCAGTGAGAGGTTAAAGTTCAGAAATTTCATTCAGGATTTAAATATGTCACAATGATGGCCAACCCCTTTGGAAAATAACACATCTTGTTTTTTTTCCAAAATTAAGTGCCTCTGCACCACACATCAGTGTTCGGTGGGTGTTTCATTTTCAGCTTGCAATTTAGATACTGACAGCTTGATATCTTTTGAGTTTCTGAGTAGTTCAGTAAATTAGAGACTGTCTGTTAGAGGCTAATATTGAGAGACTTAGTTAAAACTGGACATGTAACTCTACTGCTGGTGAAAGGAAAACTTCATTCAGCAACATTTCCTTATTTAAGAAAGGATATAATTGCATTAGAAACAGTTTAGTGAAGATTCCCTCAGCTGATTATTGGGATGAAGGGGTTATTTTATGAGTAAAGGTTGGGCTTGTGTCCATTGGAGTTTGTAAGAATGAGTTGTGATCTTATTGAAGTACTTAAGATCCTGAGGGGACATGACAGGTTGGTTGCTGAGAGAATGTAACCTCCTGTGGGAGAGACCAGAACTAAGGGATGCAGTTTAAAATAAGGGGTCCCTCATTTAAAATGGAGATGAGGAGAAATGTTACTTCTCGGAGGGTCATTAATCTGTGGAATTCTTTTTCCCAGAGAGCAATGGAGGCTGGGTTATTAAATATTTTTATAACTGAGTTATTTAGATTTTTGATTAACAAGGGAATCAAAGTTACAGTGGGTAGACAGAAATGTAGAGCTGAAGCACAGTCAAATCAACCATAATCTTATCAAATGGCAGAGAAGGCTCAAGGGGCCAAGTGGCCTATTCCTGCCTATAATTCAGATGTTCATATGTTCGGAAGTAGCTCATGCCCAAGAATTCAAATTAAGAGACCACCATTGAAACAGTTTGAGAGTGCAGACAAAATCAGCTAGCTCCTAGGCTTATAACAATGCTGATCTAAAACCAGCCCTTAGCAAGTGAGTAACAGAACAAAGAAAAGTAAAGCACAGGAGCAGGGCCTTTGGCCCTCCAAGTCTGTGCTGATCATGATGCCCTAACTAAACTGAAATAAAATCTGTCCTTACTCAGTCCATATCCCTCTATTCCCTTCCTATTCGTGTACCCATTTAGATGCCCCTTAAATGTTGCTAATGTGCTGCTTCCACAACCTCCTCTGGCAGTGTGTTCCAGACACCCGCCATTCTGTGTGAAAAACTTCCGTGCCCCCTGGTAATTGACACTTTCACCCTAGGAAAAAGCCTCTGACTATCCACCTGTCCATACCTCTCATAATTTTGTTGACTTCTATCAAGTCTCCCCTCAGCCTCTGTCTTTCTAGAAAACAATCCTAGTTTATTCAACCTCTCCTCATCGCTACCACCCTCAAGACCAGGCAACATCCTGGTGAATCTTCTTTGCACTCTCTCTAAAGCTTCCACGTCCTTCTGGTAGTGTGGCAACCAGACTTGAGAATGATTTTGTCTTATGGTTGCCTTCATGTAGGGAAGTACCTGACTATTACTTGTCACCTCCCAGTAGCAGTGTGACTGAACTTGGGTACATAATGGCACGTGATAGTACCAGCACATTCCCATACTCATCCTTTGATCATTTTTGAATTATTTCCTTCTTCCATATCCTTCACTTGGCTGTCAAATAAATCATGCTCATTCAACAGGATTTAGTGATGGTTAATACCACGCTGATGATAAAATTGTGCGATGAACCAAACAGTCTTGCTGCACAGAAATGTCCCGCACTCTACTGGGTTCGCTCATCTCAGTTGCTTGTCTACTAAACTTGATCTTACTGCTACTGGGCTGAGAGAGAATCCAAAGCATCCATTTGGAGCGCTTCTTCATGATTTTACTAGAAAGCACCTTTCATGACACTATGATTAACACCGATTAAGGTTGATTTTCTCTCCTCCTCTTCCATCCATGGGTTGAATATTCTCCTGACACTCACTATCAAGGTTGTCACATGATCTACTAGATAAGATACTGAAGAGCTGTTTTTACCTGAGCAACTCCAGCCTTTAATGAGATGAAAAAAGGAGAAAATTGGGAAATTATCTTTATATAAAAAGAGCATCCTTTTCTGACACAAAACAATTCACTTTTGTATGTTTGTCCATCTAATATTTTGGTCAAACAATATTATGGCCTTGGAAAATGATCAGTTGGAACCACCACTACTTGGCTGGACGGATGGATGAATAAATCTGTGGTGGCAGAACTTATTAGTGGGAATGGAGAAAAAGCCAGCTGAACCTAGACCAGCAAATATCATGTTTACAGCAATTGTGCAAGTATGAGATGTTATGAAAAATTAGGTTCAGCTATTTCCTCCTGAGAATTAAGAGAATACTGTGGAAAGTTTAGAAGCATTTTGTTCTCTATGTCTGTTCATGTGTTTGGAGCTTTGTGTTGTGCTGTTGAGGAAGCCAAAGGCTTCTGACCATCTACCAGATCTCTGTGCCTTGGTATTGATGAATCAAATTGTCACTTAAACTTGCAAATACCCTCTTAGTTCAAGACTCTTGGGAGCCGACCTTTCTGACTTACGTGACTGAAGCAATTCCAACTTAATGTTGGTGAATCTTTACCTGAATGCTTTTAATAAACCTTTGCTGTCTCAAAGTGAAATGATATGCATGAAGCACCACTCTGGACAGGCATTTTGACTGGATGCAATTTATGTTCCTAACATTTGGTTGCTCTGTTAATTGATTCCAAGTTAAACTTAATTGCAATATTTTCATCCAAAATTCTTGTTACTACAAGTACTCAAACAGATGGGACAAATTGAAGTCCTTGGCGTTTGAGTGATCTAATTGTTCTAATATCAGCTAGATTTCAAATCTTACCTCTGAGCCAGATTATTGTTGTTACAAGCCTCACTGCCACCTTGAACACAAAACATGCAATGGGTTTAATATAAGCTTTACTGGGTATTGAGTAGCATGTACAACACCCCAAAGTATTTTTCTAGATTTGCTAAGACCAGGAGGAAATGATCCGCATCACCTTTTCCTCAGCACCAACCTTTGCAGATCTGACAAGTTTAGTTTGGGTTTGCCACTGGCTGTGATAACTACATTTTTCAGGAAGTGGAAACCTTTCATACCATTAAAATAAATGGAAAAATGGTATAGACTGATATTTTAATGACATAGAGGGAGCACTGAATTGTGCTGCTATGACCATGTGTTAAACTGAAGCCTCCCTGACCTCTGGGTAGACTTTCAAAATCCCTTGGCACTGGTTGGCAGAAGAGCAAGTCCCTAATTTTGCATACATTTGTCAGGTCAAAATTCAGGCATTAGCTTTTCAACTTAAAAGTCTTACTGTGAGGATTAGGGGACAGGACAGTGAGCTCCGATTCAACTCTTTGCGGAACTGCCTTTATATTGGATTCAGTGGGTGCCGGCTTCCGCTTCATAGGTCTTGTATAGTCATTGGCAAAGTCTTTGGATTCATTAACACCAGCTGTGAGAAACATACAGCTGTTTTGTCAGTAGCAGAGTTTTTTGACATGTGTGGAAGATTTTGCTCCTGGAAGTGGTGAGCTTGGAGGCCAAAAGCAAACATAATTAGGCAGGGTGGTAGTTTCCTTCAACCCCTCCATATTCCTGCCTCTGCTGAAACTAAGTTCTGGGCAGGAAGGCCCATGGTTGACCTTCCTGCCCCACCACCAATTCAGACCCTTATGTGGCCAATTAATGACCATTTAAGGGCCTCTTCCTGCTGCTGCTGTGATTAACCCACATCATTCGGGTCTGTCATTGTGCAACTTGCACTATTGGTAAGTGTGTGTGTGTATGTCCTCGATTAAGCGTATTGGTATCAGATAGTGGTGGAGGGGGGGGGAGTACCCACGAGTCCCACTCGTGTCCCTGGATGTGTCCATTTGAATGGACCTTTCATTAAGTTGATCTTACTACACAGCTACTCCACTCCAGCTTTGACTGTAACACTACATTCTGCACTCTCTCATTTCCTTCTCTATGAACGGTATGCTTTGGCTGTATAGCGCGCAAGAAATAATACTTTTCAATATATACTAATACATGTGACAATAATAAATCAAATCAAATCATTCACATTACTTTGTTCCAGTCTTTAAAGATCCTGATAAAACCTACTTCTTCACCAGTATCTTTGGTCAACTGCCGGAATTCTTTTCCTCTTGGAACCTCAAATGATAAAGTGTCTTTGGAATTTTTACTGTATAGAAAGTAAATAACTATCAAGTTATTACCAGAAAAATTGAAAAGAGTTGCTTCTGATACAAAAAGCAAACAAATGATTGCAATATGCCACCAATGTTAAGTTCAATGCTGAGTGGCTGCGAGCCTGAGCATGAGGTGCAAAATTGTGAGAGGCTGGCACCATCTAAAACATTACTTAAAGCCAGCTGCATTTCTTAAAGGGGAAGTGCATTATGGTTGGAACAGATACTGGGAATAGTGCTAGGAAGTGTTACAGAAGCTCTTTGTTCGACTGGAGCAGGACTGAGAGGGAGAGATTCTTAGCAGGAGTGCTAAGGGTAAGCAAAGTACTGATTTATTTATTTATTGTATTCCTTGTTTGTTTCGTGGGCTTTTTTCAAGGTTTTAAACTAAGGGAAGTGACGTCAGCTGAAGGGGATTCTGGGAGGTTGAGTTCTTAGTATAAAAGTCAGTTACCTGGGGGGTTCGACCTCTTTGTTCGACTGGAACATAAAAAGCAGGCTGCACTATACAGCGGGCAATGTCGGGAGCGGGCAGTGGAGTGAGTGGGAAGCAGAGTGAGAGCTGTAAGGGCTTTGGCTCGCAGGGCTTAGGCGGAAACGGGCGACACAGGACAGGTTTAAATTCATTCTGTTACCCTTCAATTTCGAATCCTTGTTCTTTCCCAGTGTACTCTGAGGAAAGGGAAAAAGGGTTCAGTGTTCCATTGGAGCAATTCTTTTTCTTTGTCGCAGTAAGTTTTATATGGAGGGGATGGAAGTGAAGGCAGTGCAATGTACCTCCTGCAGAATGTTTGAGGTGAGGGACACCGACAGTGTCCCTGCTGATTATACCTGTGGGAGGTACACCCATCTGCAGCTCCTCCAAGACCGAGTTAGGGAGCTGGAGCTGGAGTTGGATGAGCTTAGGGTCATCAGGGAGGCAGAGAGGGCCATAGACACAAGCTTCAGGGATATAGTTGCTCCAGGGAATGAAAATAGATGGGTGACAGTGAGAGGGGCTGGGAAGAAGCAGTCGGTGCGGGGATCCCCCATGGTCGTTCCCCTTAGCAACAAGTATTCCACTTTGGATACAGGTGAGGGGGGCGACCTACCAGTGATAAGCCGCAGTGATCAGATCACCAGCGCTGAGTCCGTCCCTGTGGCTCAGAAGAGAAAGGGGGAGAGCAGTAGAGCTATAGTTATTGGGGACTCGTTTGTTAGAGGGATAGATAGGGGGTTCTGTGGCAACAAGAGAGACTCACGGATGGTATGTTGCCTCCTGGATGCCAGGGTCCGTGACATCTCCGACCGTGTCTTCAGGATTCTAAAGGGGGAGGGGGAACAGTCACAAGTCGTGGTGCACGTCGGCACCAAAGACATAGGTAAGAGAGGGGACGGGGATTTAAAACAGGAATTCAGGGAGCTTGGGTGGAAGCTGCGAGCCAGGACAAAACAGGTTGTCATCTCTGGTATGTTGCCGGTGCCACGGGATAGCGAGTTGAGGAACAGGGAGAGAGTGCAGTTAAACACATGGATGCAGGGATGGTGTAGGAGGGAGGGTTTCAGCTATGTGGATAATTGGAACACTTTCTGGGGAAGGTTGAACCTGTACCAACAGGACGGGGTGCACCTGAACCAGAGGGGCACCAATATCCTGGGAGGGAAATTTGCTACGGCTCTTCGGGGGGGTTTAAACTAATTTGTCAGGGGGATGGGAAAAGGAGTTGTAGTCCGGAGGTCAGTGAGTGTAGTGAGGTACTAGGAAGGGTATCATGGTCAAAGGTGGGTACCAGCAGACAAGAAGGTGGGTTGAAGTGTGTCTACTTCAATGCAAGGAGCATCCGAAATAAGGTAGGTGAACTTGGGGCGTGGATTGGCACTTGGGACTACAATGTTGTGGCCATTACGGAGACATGGGTAGAACAAGGACAGGAATGGCTGTTGGAAGTTCCGGGGTATAGATGTTTCAGTAAGTGTAGGGTAGCTGGTAAAAGAGGTGGAGGAGTGGCACTGTTAATCAAGGAGAGTGTAACGGCTGCAGAAAGGCATTTTGAAGGGGATCTGCCTACAGAGGTAATATGGGCTGAGGTTAGGAATGGGAAAGGAGCGGTCACGTTGTTAGGAGTTTACTATAGGCCCCCAAATAGTAATAGAGATGTGGAGCAAGAAATTGCTAAGCAGATTATGGATAGGTGTGGAGGTCACAGGGTAGTTGTCATGGGGGACTTTAACCTTCCAAATATTGATTGGAACCTTTATAGGTCGAATAGTTCGGATGGGGCAGTTTTTGTGCAGTGTATGCAGGAGGGGTTCCTGACACAATATGTGGATAAGCCGACAAGAGGTGGGGCCACATTGGATTTGGTAATGGGAAATGAACCGGGCCAAGTGTTGGATTTGGTTGTGGGAGAGCACTTTGGAGATAGTGACCACAATTCGGTGTCTTTTGTTATTGCAATGGAGAGGGAGAGGGCCATACGGCAGGGCATAGTTTACAATTGGGGGAGAGGTAATTATGATGCAATCAGGCGGGAATTAGGAAGCATAGGTTGGGAACAAAAATTGTCAGGCAAAGGCACTAATGATAAGTGGAACTTTTTCAAGGAACAAATGCTGCGTGTCCTTGATAGGTATGTCCCTGCCAGGCAGAGAGGAAATGGCCGAGTGAGGGAACCATGGTTCACAAAAGAGGTGGAATGTCTTGTCAAGAGGAAGAAGGAAGCGTATGTTAGGTTGAGAAAACAAGGTTCAGTTGGCTCGATGGAGGGTTACAAGTCAGCAAGAAATGAGCTGAAAAAGGGGCTTAGGAGAGCTAGGAGGGGGCATGAGAAGTCCTTGGCGGGTCGGATCAAGGAAAACCCCAAGGCTTTTTACTCTTATGTGAGGAATAAAAGAATGACCAGGGTGAGGTTGGGGCCGGTCAAGGACGGTAGTGGGAATTTGTGCATGGAATCAGAAGAGATAGGAGAGGTGATGAATGAATACTTTTCTTCGGTGTTCACCAAGGAGAGGGGCCATGTTTTTGAGGAAGAGAGGGTGTCACAGGCTGATAGGCTGGAGGAAGTAGATGTTCAGAGGGAAGATGGACTAGCAATTTTGAATAAACTGAAAGTTGATAAGTCCCCTGGGCCTGATGAAATATATCCTAGAATTCTTTGGGAGGCAAGGGATGAGATAGCAGAGCCTTTGGCTTTGATCTTTGGGTCCTCACTGTCCACGGGGGTGGTGCCAGAGGACTGGAGAGTGGCGCATGTTGTTCCTCTGTTTAAGAAAGGGAATAGAAATGACCCTGGTAATTATAGGCCGGTTAGTCTTACTTCGGTGGTCGGTAAGTTGATGGAAAAGGTCCTTAGGGATAGGATTTACGACCATTTAGAAAGGTGCAGATTAATCCGGGATAGTCAGCACGGATTTGTGAAGGGCAAGTCTTGCCTCACAAATTTGATAGAATTTTTTGAGGAGGTAACTAAGTGTGTAGATGAAGGTAGTGCAGTTGATGTCATATACATGGATTTTAGTAAGGCGTTTGATAACGTCCCCCACGATCGGCTTATGAAGAAAGTAAGGATGTGTGGGATAGAGGGAAGTTTGGCCGATTGAATTGGTAACTGGCTATCTAACAGAAGACAGAGGGTTGTGGTGGATGGAAAATTTTCGGACTGGAAACCGGTTACCAGCGGAGTGCCACAGGGATCAGTGCTTGGTCCTCTACTATTTGTAATTTTTATAAATGACTTGGAGGAGGGGGCTGAAGGGTGGATCAGTAAATTTGCTGATGACACCAAGATTGGTGGAGTAGTGGATGAGGTGGAGGGCTGTTGTAGGCTGCAAAGAGATATAGATAGGATGCAGAGCTGGGCTGAAAAATGGCAAATGGAGTTTAACCCTGATAAATGCGAGGTGATTCATTTTGGTAGGACAAATTTAAATGTGGATTACAGGGTCAAAGGTAGGGTTCAGAAGAATGTGGAGGAACAGAGAGATCTTGGGGTTCATATCCATAGATCTCTGAAGGTTGCCACTCAAGTGGATAGAGCCGTGAAGAAGGCCTATAGTGTGTTGGCGTTCATTAACAGGGGGGTTTGAGTTTAAGAGCCGTGGGGTTATGCTGCAACTGTACAGGACCTTGGTGAGACCGCATTTGGAATATTGTGTGCAGTTCTGGTCACCTCACTACAAGAAGGATGTGGAGACACTGGAAAGAATGCAAAGGAGATTTACCAGGATGCTGCCTGGTTTGGAGGGTAGGTCTTATGAGGAAAGGTTGAGGGAACTTGGGCTTTTCTCTTTGGAGCGGAGGAGGTTGAGAGGAGACTTGTTAGAGGTTTATAAGATGATGAGGGGGATAGATAGAGTGAACGTTCAAAGACTATTTCCTCGGGTGAATGGAGCGGTAACTAGGGGGCATAACTATAGGGTTCATGGTGGGAGATATAGGAAGGATGTCCGAGGTAGGTTTTTTACTCAGAGAGTCATTGGGGTGTGGAATGGACTGCCTGCAGGGATAGTGGAGTCAGAAACTTTAGGAACATTTAAGAAGCTATTGGGTAGGCACATGGAGTACTTCGGGATGATAGGGAGGAAATAGCTTGATCTGGGTTTCAGACAAAGCTCGGCACAACAAAGTGGGCTGAAGGGCCTGTTCTGTGCTGTACTGTTCTATGTTCTATGTTCTAAGAGTGTGTGAGCTATAAAAATATTCAATGATGGCAGAACATGACAGAAAGATTTTCCAGTGCTGTGCTGAAGACCTTTGCAGAGGAGGTGCAGAGGAAGAGAGATGTCACCCATAGACACCTCAGAACAAAATCTCACAAAGCACTGCAGGCCTCCAGGTGAGAGTGAAATAATGAGGTCCCAAGGGCCCCCGCCCCAGCTTACTCCTGGCAAATGTCCAATCTCTGGAAAACAAGCTAGATGAACTTAAAGCCAGACTTAATTTTCACAGAGAACTGAGGGACTGCTGTGTACTCTATGTCACAGAGACATGGCTCACTCCTGCTTCACCGGACTGTGCACTATAACCAGAGGGCTTCTCAGTCCACCGAATGGATTGTATAGTGGCCTCAGGCAAGTCTAGGGGAGGTGGTATCTGCCTCCTAATCAACACCTTGTGGTGCCTAGACGTAGCAACGCTGGCGAGTTTCTGCTCTTCAGACCTAGAATCCCTGATGCTAAAACGCCGCCCCACTACCTTCCGCGGAATTCACCTCTGTTATCCTGACAGCAGTTTACATCCCACCCCACGCGGAAGTGAAGATCGTGCTGGAAGAAATATACACCACTACAATAGCCTTGAGATGAAATATTCTGAGGCCTTATTCATCGTGGCCGGGGACTTCAATCAGGCCAAGCTCAAGAACGTCCGACCAGGAGACCACCAACACGTGTTCCACCAGAGACCCAAACATCCTAGACCACTGCTACACAAATATCAAACATTCCTGCCACTCCATTGCCCGCCCACACTTTAGCAAATCAGACCACAAGGCTGTGCTCCTGCTCTCCTGGCTTACAAGCAAAAACTGAAACGGGAGAATCCATCAAAGAAAGTCGTTCAATGTTGGTCTGAGAAATTGGATAATCTCCTACGGGACTGCTTAGAGTCAGTAGACTAATCAATATTTAAAAACTCTGCGACCAGCCTGAACGAGTACGCCACTACAGTAACTGACTTCATTAGTAAGTGTGTAGAAGACTGTGTGCCAAAGAAGCAAATCAACGTGTTCCCCAACCGGAAACCATGGATGAACAGGGATATCCACTGAATGCTGAAGTCTAGGTCTGAGGCGTTCAAGTCAGGTGACCGTGACCTAAATAAGAAAGCCAGATATGATCTAAGGAGATCCATCAAAGATGGCAAAAGACAGTACCGGACCAAGCTAGAGTCCCAGGCTAGCCACACGGATCCCCAATGACTATGGCAAGGTCTGCAAGACATAATAGGCTACAAGATGAAGGCATGTAAAATCGCCGGCACCAATGCACCCCTCCCTGATGAGCTCAATGCATAGTATGCCCGTTTTGAGTAAGGGGCCAACGAGAGCACCCTGGAAGCCTTGACGGACCTGTATCTGAGGTCACCATTGCAGATCTCAGAGCAGCCGTCTCAAAGGTCAACCCATGAAAAGCGACCGGCCCAGATGGGGTACTTGGACGAGCACTTAGATCTTGCGCATATCAGCTGGCAGATATGTTCGCAGACATCTTCAACCGCTCATTAAAACAATCTGAGGTCCCTATCTGCTTCAAGAAGATGACCATCATCTCAGTATCAAAGGAAAGCCAGGCAGCATGCCTTAATGACTATCATCCGGTGGCTCTGACATCCATCATTATGAGGTGCCTCGAAAGGTTAGTCATGGCACGAATCAATTCCGGCTTCCCAGATTGCCTGGATCCACTACAGTTCGACAACGCTGCCGCAACAGGTCCACAGCAAATGCCATCTCCCTCTCCCTGCACTAAACCCTGGAACACTTAGATAACAAAGACACCTACGTTAGACTCCTATTTATCGACTACAGCTCAGCCTTCAACACCATTATTCCTATGAAACTCATCTCCAAACTTCGTGGCCTGGGGCTCGGTTCCTCTCTCTGTAATTGGATCCTGAACTTCCGAACCCACAGACCACAATCAGTAAGGATAGGCAACAACACCTCCTCCATGATCATCCTCAACCCCGGTGCCCCACAAGGCTGTGTCCTCAGCCCCTTACTATACTCCTTATACACCTATGACTGTGTGGCCAAATTCCCCTCCAACTCAATTTTCAAATTTGCCGTTGACACCACCGTAGTGGACGGATCTCAAACAATGACGAGACAGAGTACAGGAAAGAGATAGAGAATCTGGTGAACTGGTGTGACGACAATAATCTCTCCCTCAATGTCAACAAAATGAAGGAGATAGTCTTTCACTTCAGGAAGCGTAATGGAGGATATGCCCCTGTCTACATCAATGGGGACTGAAGTAGAAAGGGTTGAGAGCTTTAAGTTTTTAGGTGTCCAGATCACCAACAACTTGTCCTGGTCCCTCCATGCTGACATTATAGCTAAGAAAGCCCACTGATACCTCTCCTTTCTCAGAAGACTAAGGAAATTTGACATATCCTCTACGACTCTCACCAACCTTTACAGATGCACCATCAAAAGCATTCTTTCTGGTTGTATCACAGCTTGGTTTGGTTCCTGCTCTGTCAAGAAACTACAAAGGGTTGTAAACAAAACCCAGTCCATCACTCAAACTAGCCTCCCATCCATTGACTCTGTCTACACTTCCCACTGCTTCGAAAATGCAGCTAGCATAATTAAGGATTCCACGCATCCCGGACATATTCTCTTCCACCTTCTTCCTTCAGAAAAAAGATGCAAAAGTCTGAGGACATGTACCAACCAACTCAAGAACAGCTTCTTCCCTGCTGCCATCAGACTTTTGAATGGACCTACCTTGCACTTAGTTGATCTTTCTCTACACCCTAGCTACGACTGTGACACAACATTCTGCACACTCTCCTTTCCTTCTCTATGTATGGTATGCTTGGTATAGCGCACAAGAAACAATACTTTTCACTGTATACTAATACATGTGACAATAATAAATCAAATCAAATAATAGGATGGGCAATGCTAGGACTGTGGCTCTGAGAACCTAGATCCAATGAACAAACAGTTCAGTGACCACATTGCAAAGTCAGTGACTGTAGTTTCAAACATCATATTCCAACAACAGCCCCACTAGGCCCAGTGCACCACACCCCCATCACTCACCCATCAACAATCATGATTCCTACCTAAATTTCATAGCTTCCCCTCACCTTCACACACTTCACACCCACATCCCAAAGCTTGCACATGTTGCTTGCTATTCAACTATGCTAGCCCCATCACCCAAACAGATTGCATCACGCTCTGACATATTTCCCTGTCTCACAGGATAAGGTGGTGTACAAATTAATGCAGAGGAGCTAATCATCAGGGGATATGTGTGCCTACATGTCCTTACAGCGATGCAGGAAGCAGTATTTGTGATCATTGGAGTGACAGTTACTGAGGCCGTGGCCAACAGCATCATTGAAACTATTGAGGATGACAGTACGCTCATGAATAAGCATTGTTCTCAAACCCAATTTCCCCTTTATTCCACAATCTTTTCTGATTTACAAGTTGCAGATGGCGTAAGCATGCACTTTTTGCTTCTAGTCCCAGCCACCACCTTCCTACCATGCTGGCTCCATCACTTCTGAGACTTAGCCACTAGGTCAGATACTGACCCTGTGCATACTTTGGAGGATAGCTCAGGGTGGGATTTGGTCCTGTAATTCTCTGGCACTCTAATCATCTCTCTAATTACATTCATAATCAAGTGGATGAATTAATTGCGCAGATAGGTATAAATAGGTGTGACGTAGTCGGTATTATAGAGACATGGCTGCAAGGTGACCAGGGATCGGAAATGAACATCCAGTGGTATTCAGTATTTAGGAAAGACCGACAAAGAGGAAAAGGAAGTGGGGTTACATTGTGAGTTAAAGAGGAAAGTAACGCGATAGTGAGGAAAGATATTAGCTTTGACAATATGGGTAGAGATGAGAACACCAAGGAGTAAAAAACGTTAGTGGAGGTTGTATATAGACCCCTAAACTGTAGTTGTGATGTTGGACATAGCATTACACGGGAAATTAGAGATGCATGTGAATAAAGGAACATCTGTAGTCATGGGTGACTTTAATCTGCATATAGATTGAGCAAATCAAATTAGTCACAATACCATAGAGGAGGAATTCCTGGAGTGTATACGGGATGGTTTTCTGGACTAATACGTTTAGGAACCAACTAGAGAACAGGCCATCCTAGACTGGGTATTGTGTAATAAGAAGGAATAATTGGCAATCTAGTTGTGCAAGACCTCTTAGGGACGAGTGACCATAATATGATGGAATTCTTCATCATTAAAGGTTTAGCCCTTATTTTTAGATGTAGCTGACGCAGTTGATTCTGAGACTAAAGGGTCTTGAATCTTACTAAAGGAAACTATGAGTTGGGTATGATGGATTGGGAAATGCTACTTATAGGGATGATGGTGGAGTGACAATGGCAAACAAACAAAGAGTAGGGACAAACGAGTCTTTTTCTGAATGGCAGACAGTGACTAGTGTGGTATCGCAGGGATCAGTGTTGGGACCTCAGCTATTCAAAGTATATATATTAATGATTTTGATGAGGGAACTAAATACAATATCTCCAAATTTGCACATGATACAAATCTAGGTGGGAGGATAAGCTATGAGGAGGATGCAGAGATCCTTCAGTGTGATTTTGAAAAAGCTAAGTGAGTGGCATGGCAGATGCAGTATAATGTGGATAAATGTGAGGTTTTCCACTTTAGTAGCAAAACCAGGAAGACACATTATTATCTGAATGGCTAGAAATTGAGAGAGGGGAATGTGCAACGAGACCTGGGTGTCCACATACACTAGTCGCTGAAGGTAAGCATGCATATAGATTAGTGCAGCAGGTGGTAAAGAAGGCAACTGGTAAGTTGGCCTTCATAGTGAGAGGATTTGAGTACAGAAGCCAGGATGCCTTGCTGCAATTATACAGGGCCTTGATGAGACCACACCTGGAATGTTGTATGTCAGTTTTGGTCTCCTTATCTGAGGAAGCATTTTCTTGCAATAGACGGAGTGCAGCGAAAGTTTACCAAACTGATTCCTGTGATGACGGACTGACATATGAGGAGAGATTGAGTCAGTCAGGATTATATTCACTGGAGTTCAGAAGAATTAGGGGGGTTCTTACAGAATTCTATAAAATTCTAGCAAGACTAGACAGGGTAGATGCAGGAAGGATGTTCGCGACGGTGGGGGAGTCCAGAATCAGGCATCATCATCATCTAAAGATAAGGGCTAAACCTTTAAGACTGAGATGAGGAGAAATTTCTTCACCCAGGGAGTGGTAAGCTTGTGAAATTTGCTACCTAGAAAGCAGTTGAGCCTAAAACATTGTTTATTTTCAAGAAGCAGTTCGATATAGCTCTTGGAGCCAAAGGGATCAAAGGATATGTGGGGAAAGGCAGGATCAGACTATTGAGTTGGATGATCAGCCATGATCATCATGAATGGTGAAGTAGGCTTAAAGGGCCGAATGGCTTACTATTTTCTATGTTTCTCTAACCACGTTGAACACAAATGTTCCCATAGAGCAAAGCTATACACCATTGCCTGTATGGAATATTCCTGCCAATACATGGGAGAGAAAGCAAATGTGCTCTTTATCTTCTCACTCGGGTCAGTTGTAGTGCAACACAAATGAAAAGTGAAAGAGCGGCTGATTTACCAGTGATCACACCTGAGGCTTATGTGGTGTCCATGGCTACTCTGCATGTACCTTAACAACTTAATAGAGATGTAGATATCTGACTGAAGACTGAGGAATTCTTTCTCTGCATAGTTTATTCTGGTCTGCAGTGTTTATTTTTGGTAAAGCAATAAAAAGTAGTGAAAGTTTTGAGGCTGTGACGTATCACATTTCTGAAATTCAGTTAATCTCCTTTTAAACATTATGGAAAAGGTTTGGTTCTTTGAGGAACTCCTCTATGTATAGTTCAATACCACAAGAAAACAATTTTGGTTATAGGTTTGAGAGAGTTACAGCAATTTTACATTGATGTCTGGGCACATTTCACTGTACCAAAGCATATTCTAGGAATTTGGATGAAATCATAAATTATGTGAAGCTGGAGCAGTTAGTGAACTTTATCCAATCCAAGAGTGTGTCACTGCATTGATGCATACCAGACATTTTTCTGCTTTAATTCTTTTGTGTGGTTTTCCTGTTTCAGTATGAATGCACCATGAAAAAAAACATGGAATCGTTTAAATTGTTTTCTTTAATGTTCGTGGTGTGTTTCCAATTGTGTGTGTGAGTGTGCGTAGGAAAAATGTTGATCCTAGGTCATGATAAAACATTTCAGTTACTTACATTTTCTCTTACTTTCTGCTTTTCTCTTTGATTTTGTCTGTTCTTAATCATGCCTGCTTTCTGTTAGCTATCCCACACATTTTTTCTCTTACATACACATTAGCTGGGATATTTCTGAGGTGCTGTCAGGGACAAAAGTGGGAGCCAATTCCACTTTTCTGGCTGGCAGGATACAGGGGCGCATTTTGCCAGTGACAGCCAATTAAGTGGCTGTTGTCGAGGCTGCAATCCTATAAGGATGATGGCTTGCCTCAAGAACTTCTGGCCCAATCAGAGAGCTGGTAGTCTCAGCTGCGTTGTGGCAGTGCTTAGGCTGCTACTGCAGGATGAGGGCGCATTGCTGACTTGAGTCAGTTGGGGGTTGGGAGTAGCATGCCCTTGTACTGGGGTGGGGAGTCAGTGGACCACTCCATGGGCCAAAATTCACCCAAAAAGGAGCAACCACCATGATGTACCTGCATATTAGCATTTGTAATTCCTGAACTAGGCCGCCTAGATCACTCTGCATCTCCAGATATTTGCAATTTCTGACCATTTAGATAATATGGTTCTTTTATATTCTTCCTGCCAAAATGGACAATTTCACATTTTCCCACATTATACTCCATTTGCCATATCTTTGCCCACTTACCAAACCTGTCTATATCCTTTTATAATCTTCTTATGTCCTCTTCACAACTTATTTTCTTATGCGTCATCAACATATTCAGCAACCCTTCATCCAATTCATTTATATAAACAGTAAAGAATTGATGACCCAGCACTGATCCCTGTGGCACACCACATGTTACATTTTGCCAACCAGAAAATGACTCATTTATGCCCACTTTCTGTTTCCTGTCAGCTAGCCAATCTTCCATCTATGCCAATATGTTACCTCCTATGACATGAGCTTTTATTTTTCATTGTAACCTTTGATATGGCACCTTATCAAGCGCCTTCTGGAAATCCGGAGACTTGTCAACTTGCAGTTACAGTAATTTGCTGAGTACTACTTATCTGGTGATTGTAATTTTCTTGAGTTCCTCCCTCCCTTCCAATTCCTGATTTATAGCCATTTCTGGGATGTTACTTGTATCCTCTATAGTAAAGACTGCTGTAAAATACCTGTTTACTTTATCTGCCTTCTCCTTATTTTCTGTTATTAATTTCTCAGATTTGCTTCCTATAGGACCAACGCTCCCTTTGTTCACTCTTTCCTTTTTTAATCATCTATAGAAACTCTTATTATATTTCTAGCTAGCTTTCTCTCGTACTGTATTTTTTCCAGCTTATTAATATTTTGGTCTTTCTTTGTTTCTTTTTATATTCTTCTCACCTGCCATCCACCTTTGCACAATTATATGCACTTTCTTCAAGTTTGATACTATCTTTAACTTTTTCAGTTAATCACTGACGGTGGGTCCTCCCTTTGGAAATTTTCTTTCTTGTTGGAATGTATCTCCTCTGTGTATTTTGAAATATTCTCTTAAGTGTCCACTATTACATCTCTATTGACCTCTATTGGGGTGGCACAGTGGTTAGCACTGCTGCCTCACAGCGCCAGGGACCTGGGTTCGATTCCCGGCTTGGGTCACTGTCTGTGTGGAGTTTACATGTTGTCCCCGTGTCTACGTGGGTTTCCTCTGGGTGCTCCGGTTTCCTCCCACAATCTGAAAGACGTGCTGGTTAGGTGCATTGACCCGAACAGGCAACGGAATGTGGCGACTAGGGGAATTTCACAGTAACTTCATTGCAATGTTAATATAAGCCTTACTTGTGACTAATAAATTAACTTTAACCTATCCTTTAACCTAAATTGCCAGTTCACTTTCACTAGCTCTGCTTTCATGCCCTCATAATTGCTATTATTTAATTTTTAAATTTTAGTCTTAGACCCACTCTTCTCTCCCTCAAACCGAATGTAAAATTCAGTCATATTTTGACCACTACTACCTCGGGCGCACCTTCATTATTAGATCATTAATTACTCTTATTTCATCTAGTACTGCTCGCTGGTTAGTGCCAAAATATACTATTCTAAGAAACTATCCTGAAAACACAATGAATTGTTCATCCAGTCTACATTTGCCCGTCTGATTTTTCCAATCTATATGTAAATTAAACCCTTCATGATACTTGCTCTACTGTTCTAACAAGCTCCCATTATTTCTTCTTTGATACCCTTGCCCCACTGTGTGGTTACTATTAGGTGGCCTGTACATCACTCCCACAACTGACTTCTTGCCTTTATCATTCTTCATCTTGACCCAAACTGCTTCCATATCCTGGTTTCCTGAACTTAGGTTACCTTCTTTATACTGCTAGTGTCATCTTTAATTAACAGAGCCACCCTTCCACGTTTTCCTAGCTTCCTGTCTTTCCTAAATGTCACACACCCTTCACTATTCAGGTCCCAATCTATGTCATCCTGCAGCCACATCTCTGTAATGGCTATTAGATCTTACTTGTCTATCTCAAGTTCCACTATCAGCTCATTTGTTTTGTTTCGAATGTTATGTTTTGCCTTTTATTATTTTTGAAACCACTAGCATCTGCTAATTTACTCTTAGATTTTTAAATCTCTGTCACCTCCGATCATGGCCTGTTTCTCATTTCCTAAATTAATACTTTCCTCTCTTGCCTACTCTCGATTCTTTGATTTATTACCCCCACTACGTATTTTAAAACTCTTTCTACTTCCCTAGACATGTGGCTTGCAAGAACATCAGTCCCAGCATGGTTCAGGAACAACAGTCACAGGTAAGTTAGCTCATGGCTTAGGCAAAGATTGACCTGTTAGCATGAGAAGGCTGGAGGAATAATAATTGTGGAGAGAGATGGGCATGGAAATGTTAGGTGACAACAAGACTGGGAATATTAGGCAAGAGAGGATGGTTGGAGTTTGGGTGGCAATTGGAGATGATGGCCACGGGGCATCGTCAATAGACCTCCCCATGGGCCTTGTGGAATATGAGTTTCTATTTGGTGCGTGGTGGCTCACCCAATAGGGAAGGAGCAACTGGGGGTTTAAAACCAGCTTGCTCCATTCAGGCTGGCAATTGAAAGACTTGGGGCTGACCTGCACTCTGTAGCTGCTGAATGGCATTTCGAACACACTGTAAATAAAGGGTGATTGGTGATGGAAGACTGGCCTCAGTAAGATTATGACATTGGCAACAAGGAGTACAGCAAAAGAGATCCTGTTGATGGCATGCGGGGTCCCGACTTTCAGCGTGGTAAAAAGCCTGACTGACCAGAAGCTTCTTGCTGGCCCCCTTGCATGCACTACTACAGAAACATCAAAAATGGTCTTGGAGGCGTTGCAGTTGGAGGGTTTCAACAATGTTAAGCAGCAACTTTTGTCCTCTAATTTATTGGCCCCATTTTGACCCCAAAAAAGACCTTGGCTGGAAGTCTCCGGCCTTCACACCAGTGGGATCCTCTAGTCCTGCTACAGTGAACAGAGATTTGGCTGAGTGCCAAATTCTCCGTCCTTGCTTGCAGTGACGGCGGGGTGTGAACGGCCAGAGAATTCCAGCCCTCATATTGACATGCGATGCTTTCCCTTACTTTTTTGGGACAATACTGGCACAAAACTGGAGAGATGAATCAGAGAAGCCAATTGCATACGCATCTAGGATCCTCGAGAAAGAGGGGTTGACAGTTGTCTTTGGTGTTAAAACATTCCATGGTTTATGCCAATTTTCAGAGGTTGAGATACGCCTGAAAAGGGAAAAATATGTCTTCCAAGCAAGTGTTGTGATCTATTTGGACTCTCGGGTGGATGGCAAGGTGAGGGCCATTAAGGAGGTGCCAACTCCAAGGAACCCCACAGATTGAAATCCTTCCTGGGGTTAGTGAATTATTATGGGAAATTTATTCCTAATTTAACTTCTTGCTAGTCCCCTTACAAGATTATGAGAGGCATGGACAGAGTGGATAGTCAGAAGCTTTTTCCCAGGTTGGAAGAGTCAATACCAAACACCAACACCGAAGACAACTGTCAGCCCCTCTTTCTCGATCTGGGAATACCTCCGCCCAGCGCCCAAGAGGGTCCTAAATGCGTATGCAATTGGCTTCTCTGTTCCAATTTTGTGCCAGTATTGCCCCCAAAAAGTAAGGGGAAGCATCACATGGAAGGGGGATAGGTTTAAGGTGCGAGAGGTAAGGTTTAAACGAGATGTACGAGGCAGGTTTTTTACACAGAGGGTGATGGGTGCCTGGAACTCGCTGCTGGGGGAGGTAGTGGAAGCAGATACGATAGTGACTTTTAAGGGGCACCTTGACAAATACATGAATAGGATGAGATTGGAGGGATATGGTCCCCAGAAGGGTAGGGGTCTTTAGTTAAGTCGGGCAGCATGATCAGTGCAGGCTTAGAGGACCGAAGGGCCTATTCCTGTGCTGCAATTTTCTTTGTTCTTTATTCTTACCTGTCCTACTATGGAAACATCAAAGGTTGTCGGGGGGGGGGGGGGGGGGCGGGTGCGCTGCAGCTGGAAGCTTTCAACAGTGTTAAAAGACTTGACAGGGAAGGGATGTTATGATGGTCGTGGGAGATGGTCAATAGACGGGCATTGTAGAATATGAGCTCTCCTATTAGGTGAGTGGAGACTCACTCAATAGAGAAGGAGTTGGGGGAGTTTAAAACCAACTGACTCCACTGAGACTGGCAGTCGAAAGACACGGGGCTGACCTGCAGTCTGTAGCTGCTGAACAGCACTGAGAACACACTGTAAATAAAGGGTGATTGGTGAGGCCTCGGTAAGATTATTACAGAGAACATTGACCTTGTTAATGGCTCCTTTTCCTCTGCCAAACACCCTTGAGCATGGGAGCTATCCTAGGAATTTCAACAACTCTTCCAATCTTTCTGATTCTGTTCATTCCTTCTGCAGTGATGATACAACCGTGTTGTATGTGAATGTTCTCAGCAAGAGTAACTCCACGTGTTCCGTTGCTACATCTGTGCTTTCTTTGTTCACTGTACTCCACATCATTTTTATGAGTGATGAATATTAAAATAGTGAGATGGCACGTTGTGGTACCCCCATTTAAAGCACTTACCAATTGTGTATTCTTTCACAATGAAACTTGTCAAACTGATGACAGTCCCTCAGTTACTGCCATATGTTCAACAGGCTATCCCCCCACCGATCGCTGCAGAGTGGCAGTGGGCCCCTTCTCCCTCCCTCTCCCCCCGCTCCCCCCTCCCCCCCCACCCCAATCACTACAGAGTGGAAGCGGGCCCCTGCCTCCATTAGCCCCTCCCCACTGGTCCTGGCTCCTCCCCCATTAGCCCCTCTCCCTGGCACTGCCCATGAGCATTGCCCATGTGCCTGGTGGGCATTGTCTAGGTGCCAGGGTGGCACTGTCAGTCAGGCACTGCCAAGGGACACCCCTCCAGCCATCAGCCTCCCCAGGGGGCCTCAATGGCCTCCGGTTCCACCGGCGAGGCCAAGTCGACTGCTCCCCATTCATGGGGAGCAAGTGTATTCCTCGCTGGCGAGAACATTTCCCGGCCAAGTCATAGAGGTTGGCTGAACCCGGATGATTGAGTGCCGGGCTCAGTAAGGAGATGCAAATGCCCATTTTAATAAATTTAAATATATTAACCTGCGGCTGACCCATTTACAGCAAGAGGCAGACCGCGTCGGATATCTGGCGCTCATAAAATGGCGCCAGCCACAAAAACTGGTGCCGATCGCGCTCAGCACTTTACGGCCCACTTTACCACCGCATCATGCCTGAAAACATGCACAACGCGATGGTAAAAATCGCCCTCAAAATCTCTGATCCCTCTGACAACTCTTTGCACAGACCATTCTTGTACTGCACAACAATTACATGTGATGTTGCAAAAGGTCTTTGTGCAGCCCTGACCTTTCCCCGAGCACAGCTGTCTGAGAACATCTGGCATGTTCTCAGATAGCTTTGGTTCCAGGAACTGGTTGCTTTGAAAAATTCTATTGGATAAAGGAAATGCTATTGTGATATTGATTTTGTGCATGTTTTCAAGTAAATGTTGAAATGTGGCAGCAATTTTGCACACATTTCAAGTGCTGGATAAGGATGTGATTTGTTTGTCTTGTGGCATTAGTGCAAGTAGTCCACCTTATATTTTTAATATAATCTAGGCAAGAAATTTCAGACTTCCCCTGAATTTTTCTGTGTTTTATTCAGTTTGGTGAATGGTTCCTCCAGTATTGCAGAATTTGTACTGAACTATCAAAAAGACCAATTTGAACTATTATTGCCAAAGCTGCAAAACTATTGTTGTCATAAAATGAAGTTCATTATTTTTTTAAAAACTAAGGAGTAACTTGGATATGCACCCTAGATCATTTGATGGTTGAGCCTGCACAGTATTTGAAATAATTTGCTTTAATCCAGTTTTAAACCAGCGGTTTCTGAATGCATGTTCACTCAGGCTCTGACTAATTTCCATATTGACTTTAGGTCCTAGAGATGGTTTGTGTCAGTAACTATTTGGGTGAATGCAGGGCATTGTGTAACTTCTGAATCCAATACACAGCTGGTAAATTAAAGATTGAATGAGTGTTTCATCGTTTGGTTTCAGGAAATTAGATCAATTATATAACCTGATACAATGGCTAAAAGTACTGATATAAAAGTTTTGTAAGGAAAAAGCATATTCTATTCCGAGCTGGATATCAACAGTATTACGGTTAGTTACAGTAAATGTGAACCAGAGCATGGGTTTAAGATTTTAAGAAATAGGGTGGGAGTGGGTCATTTGACCCCCTTGAATCTGCTCTGACGGTCAATAAGAGCATGACTGATTTGATTGGGGCCTTAACTCAACTTTTCTGCCTGCCCTCTAGTCAATCAAAAATTGGTCGAACTCAACCTTGAATATAATGACCTTACCTCCTCTGCTTTCTGGGGAAGTGAGTTCAAAGTCCAGCAACCCCCGAAAGCAAATTCCTCCTTGTCTCTCTTGTAAATAGGAGATATCTTATTTTTAAATTGTGCCCCCCCGGTTTTAGACTTCCCCACAAGAGGAAACACTTTCCCAGCATCCACCCTCTTAATACCCCTAGAAACCATATAAGGTTCATCAAGATCACCTCTCATTCTTCTGAACTCCAGTTGGGGAGGTTTGGGTGGCGGCGATAGTGATGGCTGGGAGGTGGTGTCCCCTTGGCAGGGGAGGCGGAGATTCTTTGTCGGGGGAAGGATGGGTTCCTTATTTATTTTTATTTTTTTAGACCGGGGCGCTCTTTAAAAATGGCACCCTGGTCTGCCTGGAGCTGAAGTTGCTGGTGGGGCAGGCTTTGTCTTTGGATCCACCTCATCACTTTTTTTGTGAAGTGGTTAAAAATACATGGGAAGCTGGCAGGCTGCCCTTCATTTATCCCACTGGAGACAACATTTTGAAACAAAATCGGAATATTCCTCCCATGTTGACTCTACTGAATTGTATTTTGATTTACAAAATGTCATGCTGGTACCACCTTAACAATGGATTCAAGCATTTTCCCTCTGACAGATGTTTGGTTAACTGGTCTATTGTTTCCTGCTTTCTGTCTCCTTCCTTCCTTTAATAGGGGTGTTTCATTTGCAGTTTTCCGATGCACTGAGACCTTTCCAGTGCCAGAGAATTTTAAAAGATGACAGCCAATTCATTTACTGCTTCTGATTGCTACCCAGTGACCACGACTAAAAAATAAATGTTTGTATACAAGGGATGACATTAGGGCTATGTGACCCCAAGCAACTGCACAGAGACTTGAACTCTGGCTTCTGAGATTTGGTGGCTCTGACTATAAGGCTGAGCATGGTTTCACCATCCAACAACTCTAACACTGCCAAAGGACTCAGTCACATGTAAGACCCATTATTAATCTGTATATGAACTTAGTCCATAAAGCACATGCTACCCACATCCTGGTTTCATGCTGGAACAATACAAGCACTGTATTATCAGTGCTTTGTTCCCCACCTTCATGTCCACTTCTTCTTCATGCATTCATAACTTAAAATCATTAATATCGAATAAAATTCACTTTCTGGAAGAGCAAGGCGGGTTAAGGGTAGGTGCCTCCAAGCTGTTGAGGAATTATTTCCCTTTCCAAACACTAAATTAAATTTGGCATTATTGTCGGGGAGCATGGACCCCATTTGACAAACACTGCCCTGTTCGTGCACAAGGAGGTAAGAATTTTATTCAAAAATCACTTTTGGGGTGTGGACATTGTTAATCTCTAATTGCCCTTCAATTGAGTAGCTTGCTAGACTGTTTCAGAGTCAGCCACATTACTGTGGGTCTGGAGTCACATGTAGGCCAGACTGGGTAAGGGTGGCAGATTTCTTTCCCTGAAGGTGAATTAGTGAACCAGATGGGTTTTTTATGACAATCGTTCCATGACTTTTAATTCCAGATTTTTATTAAATTCAAATTTCATCGTCTGTCAGGGTTTTCAGAACATTATCCTGGACCTCTGGCTACTCCAGTGATAATATGATGACGCCGCCGCCTCCCCCCTGGCCTGGATTCAGTTGTGCTTCTGCTTTTGATTGAAAATCTTGCTGATGCTCATCATATTTACATATAGGGTGATGTAATGGAGACCTGCTAGCACCAAGTCAAGATTATATACCTCGAATACCTCAAGCGACGGGCTTGAGCAAGGGGCTATTTTTTTAAAAAGTATTTAAAGATGGGAACCACCTGACACTGATGGGAAAAAGCCTTTTCTTGCTGCTGTAAGATATAAATGAAATGTACCTTGGATCAAGTCTCACCTTCTACTGTGAGTCCACAGAACAATATAATAGATTGTTGATTCTTGTTTGTCTCATTTTAAGGAGCTGTAAGAATTGCTGGCACTGAAAATTGCTGTCCTAGGCCCAACGATTTTCAACTGCTTCATCAATAACCTCCCCGTCATCATAAGGTCAGAAGTGGGGATGTTCGCTGATGATTGCAGAACATTCAGTATCATTTGTGACTCCTCAGATACTGAAGCAGTCGATGTCCAAATGCAGCAAGACCTGAACAATATCCAGGCTTGAGCTGACCAGTGGCAAATAACATTTGCACCACACAAGTGCAAGGCAATGATCATCTGCAACAAGAGAGAATCTAACTATAGGCATGGTGGCACAGTGCCTATAGTTAGATTGAACCCAGGTCCCTCACAGCGCCAGGGACCCTGGGCTCGATTCCCGGCTTGAGTCATTTTCTGTGCGGAGTCTGCACATTTTTCCCGTGTCTACGTGGTTTCCTCCAGGTGCTTTGGTTTCTTCCCACAGTCCAAAAGACATGCTGGTTAGGTGCATTGGCCATGCTAAAATTCTCCCTCAGTGTACCCGAACAGGTGCTGGAGTATGGTGACTAGGGCATTTTCACAGTAACTTCATTGCAGTGTTAATGTAAGCTTATTTGTGACAATAATAAATAAACACACTTGACAATCAATGGCATTACCATTGCTGAATCCCCCACTATCAATATACTGAGGTTACAGTTGACCAGTAACTGAACTGGACTAGCCATATAAATACCATGGCTATACAAGCAGGTCAGAGGCTAGGAATCCTGCAGTGAGTAACACATCTCATGA
This sequence comes from Mustelus asterias, assembly GCF_964213995.1. NCBI lineage: Eukaryota > Metazoa > Chordata > Chondrichthyes > Carcharhiniformes > Triakidae > Mustelus > Mustelus asterias. Next base: position 235,313 of record NW_027590443.1, read on the forward strand.
CTCCCCAGAGACTGTCCAACATCTACAAGGCACAAGTCTGGAGTATGATGAAATACTTTCTGTTATGTATTGGAAACCAATGCATCTATGTATAGTTTGTTACATGATTACATAGTGACATTATCAGAGACACTTGGGAGATTTTCTCTTTCTTCCATCCTGGACTGTATGCAAGCAACACCTAGCTAATAAAGCTATACTAACTGGTTAAGTAACTCACTGCATGGCAACCTTTGCATTCTTTTATCTTTGCTGTATAAGTGAGCTGACCACTTTAATATACAACACTCCACTTACCTGGTCGAGTGCAGCTCCAACAACACTCAAGAAGCTTGACACTATCCAGGATGAAGCAACCTGCTTGATTGCTACCCCTTCCACAAACATTCACTCCTTGCACCACCACCAACAAACGATGGTAATCAAGTGTACCCTTACCAAGGTTCCTTAGGCAGCACTTTCTAAATCCATGAACCATTTAGAAGGACAAGAACAGCAGATACTTGGGAACACCACCACCTTGAGTCACTCACCATCCTGACTTGGAAATATATTGCGGGTTCCTTCAGTGTTGCTATGTCAAAATCCTGGAATTCATTCCATAACAGCACTGTGGGTGTACTTACACGATGTGGAGATGCCGGCATTGGACTGAGGTAAACACAGTAAGAGTTTTAACAACACCAGGTTAAAGTCCAACAGGTTTATTTGGTAGCAAATGCCATTAGCTTTCGGAACGCTGCTCCTTCATCAGATGGAGTGGATATCTGCTCTCAAACAGGGCATACAGAGACACAAAATCAAGTTACAGAATACTGATTAGAATGCGAATCTCTGCAGCCAACCAGGTCTTAAAGATACAGAGTGTGTGATACAATGTGAGTGGAGGGAGCATTAAGCACAGGTTAAGGAGATGTGTATTGTCTCCAGACAGGACAGCCAGTGAGATTCTGCAAGTCCAGGAGGCAAGCTAATGGTATTTGCGACCAAATAAACCTGTTGGACTTTAACCTGGTGTTGTTAAAACTCTTACGGTGTACTTACACCTCAGGGACTGCACTGGTTCAAGAAGGCAGCTCACCACCACCTTCCCAAGGGCAATGTGAGATGGGCAAAAAAATGTTAGCCCAGCCAGCAATGCCCAAATCATGTAAATTTTAAAAATAGGACAATAGCTTTTTTCTATGGTTAGGATTAAGGTTTATCACTGGACATCGAGAATTCACTTTGTGCAACACATGTGACTAGCCAGTGCTTGCTTTACAAAATGTAAAGATTGGTCATCTTGAGCAAAAGCAAAATATGCATTTAAAATGGAAAGAAAATGAACAGTAAGCCATTTCTTTTCTTGATCCAGCCTGTGGAAATGTTAATAATTAGAATTTCCTTTCATGGATGCTCAGATGATGCATTTAAATTGTATCTTGACGGCCCAGTAAAATAGTTAACCTTCCCAAATCTATGAAGTGTTCAGCCAACTGGTCTGATTTACCATACTGATAATCTGTAACAGACAGACTACAGCCTCTGATCTCAAAAGGAAACTCTATTTATAGTTGTTATATATATTTTAATAGCTGTAACTTTTATATAATGATTCTGCAGAAATTATCTCAGAAATTTCAGTACAGAAGGAAACCATTTGGCCAATCATGCATGTGTTGACTTTTGTTTCTCCTGAATATGTCATACATTTTCTGTTGTGTTGCTTCTGTGTAAAATATCATGGGTTGCCTGGGATACTTGTGTATCCGTGACGGTGGGCAGTCTGTTTCAAGCCTGTTGCCGGTGGTCTTTGTAGCTGACCACCAGGAGGCACTAAAGACTGCAGACATCAAGCTCCTCCTCTGATTTTTCTTTTGTCCCCTGCAAGCAGTCACTGCAGCCTTTACTTGGCATCTTCACACTATGTGGCTCAAATCAGGAATTCAACAGAAAAGGGTTTAAACCCATGCTTCTACCTCTCTGTGTTAGTGCCAGGTACTCATGGTTGATGTGATATGACCTGGTAATTTTTTTTAAGACAACAACTTGGATGTTTTTGAACACACTGGAGGCAAGGATGGATTTTTCTCCAAGTAGGTTTTAAACGTGGCAATCATTGATAAATTGGTTTGTACTATTAACAAGCAAGTCACAGATTTCTTAAATCCTAATGCATAGGTTCATTAGATTGATTCCTGAGGTGAGGGGTTTGTCGCATGAAGAGAGATTAAACAGTTTAGGCCTATACTCTGGAATTTAGAAGAATGAGGGGAAATCAAATTGAGGTATACACGATGATAAAAGGTATGGATAAAGTAGACGTGGAGCAGATGCTTCCTCTTGTGGGGTAGTCTAGGATGAGAGGTCATAGTCTTAGGATAAGGGGTAGCAAATTTAAAACAGAGTTGAGGAGAAACTACTTCTCCCAAAGGGTTGTGAATCTGTGGAATTCGCTACCCCAAAGTGCGGTGGATGCTGGGACAGTGAATAAATTTAAAGAGGAGTTAGACAGATTTTTAATTGGTAATGGGTTGAAGGGTTATGGGGAGAAGGCAGGAAAATCACAGAATCCCTACAGTACAGAAAGAGGCCATTTGGCCCATCGAGTCTGCACCAACCACAATCCCACCCAGGCTCTGCCCACATATCCCTACATATTTACCCACTAATTCCTCTAACCTACAGGACAGAAAGGGCAATTTTTAGCATGGCCAATCAACCTAACCCGCACATCTTTGGACTGTGGGAGGAAACCGGAGCACCCAGAGGAAACCCATGCAGACATGAGGAGAATGTGCAAACTCCACACAGACAATGACCCAAGCCGGGAATCGAACCCAGGTCCCTGGAGCTGTGAAGCAGCAGTGCTAACCACTGTGCTACCATGCCACCCATAATGTAGCTAATGTAACCCCACTATTTAAAATGAGGATGACATATCAGCCATGATCGAATGGCAGAGTGGACTTGATGGGCCAAATGGCCGAACTCTGCTCCTATATCTTATGAACTTATGAATATCTGAATTTTGGAAAATGAACAAACATTGCATCATATTGACTATGATGTCACATGCAAAAAAGTAAAACCTTTTGTACGGGGGCTGACATAGTTATGCTGCAAATTGTACTTTGATACAGCAATGAGGTAAAAAGTAGTTTCAGGGCCTAGACTCCTTTAAATTCAGAAACATGAAACATAAGATTCAATTGAAGCTTATCCATCGGATTGAGAAGCTAAGGGAACTCCTTAGAGACTGAACTTCAGCAGCTGGTCCACGTATTGACAAGTGATGTTTGAAGTTAGGAAAATAGTACAGATTCACTGTTTCCAGTTAATTTGTTCTCTCCTGGTAAATGATAATAAATTATTTCTCCCTCTGTTTTTATACAATGACATCTGCCAATCAGGGTGAAAGTTTGTTATGTTGGAAGGTAAAGGTGTACTTTAGTTTCTGATCTGACTACTTGCCATATATTTATGTATATCCAGCAATAATATTGCCAATCATACTATATTTTTAATCTTTAAAAAATTTAATTTCAAATGAAAGCAGTGACAGGAACTGCTTGGGATTAAAGGCCAATAAATTCCCAAGACCTGATCATTTACATCCCAGTGTACTTAAAGAAGTGGCCCAAGAAATAATGGATGCATTGGTGGTCATCTTCCAAGATTCAATAGACTCTGGAACAGTTCCTACAGATTGGAGGGTAGCTAATATAACCCCACTATTTAAAAATGGAGATAGAGAGAAAACAGGAAATTCTAGACCAGTAAGCCTGATTTGGTAGCAGGGAAAATTCTAGAATCCATTATCAACGATTTTATAGCACAACATTTGGAATGTTACAATGTAACCAATGGCAACATGCTGTGGTGGCCAGCTGACCCAGTAGAAATTGGAAGCAGATGGGGATTGGGGGATGCATTTGTGGCCTAGGGTGTGGCCCAAGTGGTTGTGTATAGAAGGATCTTTATTAAACCTTTACTTCGTGAAGTTTTTGTTTTGATTATTATTGCTTGCTACTGGAGGATTCTTACTGCTGGATACATATGGAAAACAGTGGCAGGATTGGACAGAATCAGCATAGATTAATGAAAGGGAAATCATCCTTCACAAATCTACTGGAATTCTTCGAGGGGGTAACTAGTAGAATCAATGAGGGGGAACTAGTGGATGTTGTTTATTTGGACTTTCAGAAGGCTTGCGACAAAGTTCCACATAAGAGATTAGCGTGTTAAATTAAAGTGCATGGGATTGGGGATAGTATATTGAGATGGATAGCAAACTTGTTGGCAGACAAGAAACAAAGAGTAGGGAAAAGGGGTCTTTTTCCAGATGGCAGGCAGTGACCAGTGGGGTGCCGCAGGGATCAGTGTTAGGACCCCAGCTATTCAGGAATGATTTAGATGAGAGAACTAAATGCAATATCTCCAAATTTTCAGATGACACAAAGATGGGTGGGAGGGTGCGCTGTGAGGAGGATGTAGAGATGCTCCAGTATGATTTGGACAAGTTGAGTGAATGGGCAAGTGATTGACAGAAGCAGTATAATTTAGATAAATGTGGGGTTATCCACTTTGGTAGCAAAAATGGGAAGGCAGATTACTATCTGAATGGCCATAAATTAGGAGAGGGGAATGTGCAATGACATCTGGCTGTCCTCGTACGCCAGTCACTGAAGGTAAGCATGCAGGTGCAGAGGGCAGTAAAAAGACAAATGGTATGTAGGCCTTCATAGCGAGAAGATTTGAGTACAAGAGCAGAGATGTCTTGCTGTAATTATACAGGGCCTTGATGAGGCCATACCAGGAATATTGTGTGTAGTTTTGGTCTCTTTATCCGAGGAAGGGCATTCTTGCTTTAGGGGGAGTGCAGAGCAGCTTTACCAGACTGATTCCTGGGATGGCAGGACTGATGCATGAGGAGAGATTGAGTTGGTTAGGATTGTATTGGCTGGTGTTCAGAAGAAATGAGGGGGGATCTCATAGAAATCTATAAAATTCTAACAGGACTGGACAGGGTAGGTGCAAGAAGGATGTTCCCGATGGTAGGGGTGTCCAGAACCTGGGGTCACAATCTGAGGATACAGGGTAGGCTGTTTAGAATAGAGATGAGAAATTTCATCATCCAGAGAGTGGTTAGCCTGTGGAATTTGCTACCACGGGAAGTAGTTGAGGCCAAACGTTGTATGTTTTCAAGAAGCAGTTAGATATGGCACTTGTGGCGAAGAGGATCAAAGGATGTGGGAGTAAGGAGGGATCAGCTATTGAATTGGATGATCAGCCATAATCATAATGAATGGCTGAGCAGGTTTGAAAGGTCGAATGGCATCCTCTTGCTCCTATTTTTCTGTGTCTCTATGTTCCTAACAAGAGCATCATTTTCTTTTCAGCAACTCTGACTTTGTGTTTTGTCAACTGAAAGAACCTAGAGTGAAGTGAGTGGTTGGCAAGATTCAGCCTGTGAATTAAATGATGCTAGTTTATTATGTGGTTTAATAATTGGGTACAGTTGTAGGATGATGTTTCATATAATTATCCCTGATGGTTTCTAGGTGCATAGAAAGACTATGGGTGGGATTTTCTTGCCCCTCTGCAGTGTGCTTTTTGACAGCGGAGTCGGCGTGCCATTGCGGGTTCCGGGATTTTCCGGTCCCATCAATGTCTGCGTTTTGCGTGGCTCACCTGTCCCATCGCTGCCAGGGAACTCCTTGTGGGGGGAGGGGCATCTTTGGCAGGACTGGAAAATCCCACCCTATGTAAAATCATAGTTGATTACCAACAAACAAGGCGTAGATTTCCAGGATCCTACTTTTTAAATAGAGTGGGACAGTGACTGGATTACATGCATTAACAATGGGGTGATTTCCAAGGAGGGGATTTCTCTGTGCTTGGATTCTGTGCAGACTCCAGATTAATATTGAATGTTGAGGTGTAACTGCAGCAACTCATGTTTGCCTGATATACGTATGGAGGTCTGGCTTTAATACAACTATTGTGGTACTACAATGTTGAAAACCTTGAAGAGGTCAATAATTCAGGATATGAGCAACCGTCATCCCAAGCCTTGGGATCAATTGTATGATGAACATTTGCCATCAGCGTGATGAAAGGATTTACGTAGGAAACTTTAAACATGCAAACATAAGAAGTAGGAGCAGGAGTAGGCCATCTGGCCCCTCAAGCCTGCTCCGCCATTCAATAAGATCATGGCTGATCTTTTTGTGGACTCAGCTCCACTTACCCGCCCGCTCACCATAACCCTTAATTCCTTTACTGTTCAAACATTCATCTATCCTTGCTTTAAAAACATTCAATGAGGTAGCCTCAACTGCTTCACTGGGCAGGGAATTCCGCAGATTCATAACCGTTTGTGCGAAGAAGTTCCTCCTCAACTCAGTCCTAAATCTGCTTCCCCTTATTTTGAGGCCATGCCCCCTAGTTCTTATGTGAGGATCTCTGAGAAGTGACATGATCCCTGTGACATTGACCTTCCTTCTAATGCACACAGTAACAGGTCAGTATAAGTAGGAGCTCATTTTCTACGAATCTATCTCACAGCTTGGTCCTGGATCTTGTACATATGGTAGTCATATGTTGTCTACCTGATACGCTGCAAGAAAGGATGTCCCGAGGCATGGTACATTGGGGAAACTATGCAGACGCTGCGACAACGGATGAATGAACACCGCTCGACAATCACCAGGCAAAACTGTTCTCTTCCTGTTGGGGAGCACTTCAGCGGTCACGGGCATTCGGCCTCTGATATTCGGGTAAGCGTTCTCCAAGGTGGCCTTCGCGACACACGACGGCGCAGAGTCGCTGAGCAGAAACTGATAGCCAAGTTCCGCACACACGAGGACGGCCTCAACCGGGATATTGGGTTCATGGCACACTATTTGTAACCCCCACAGAGTTTCACTGGCTGTCTTGTCTGGAGACAATACACATCTTTTTAGCCTGTCTTGATGCTCTCTCCACTCATGTTGTTTTGTTTCTTAAAGACTTGATTAGTTGTAAGTATTCGCATTCCAACCATTATTCATGTAAATTGAGTTTGGGTCTTTATATGCTCTGTTTGTGAACAGAATTCCCACTCACCTGAAGAAGGGGCTTGCAGCTCCGAAAGCTTGTGTGGCTTTTGCTACCAAATAAACCTGTTGGACTTTAACCTGGTGTTGTTAAACTTCTTACTCTTGTACATATGTCAGAGAAAGCCTTTCCATTGCATAGCTGAGCTCTCTGAACCATGAAAGACAACAATTTGGATGCATGTCTTATATAGAATCATATTGCACAGAAGAGGCCCTTCGGCCCACCGACACATTAGTAACACCTGAACTCCCATCTAATCCCATCTGCTAGCACTTGGCCCATAGCCCTGAATGTTATGATGTGCCAAGTGCTCATCCAGATACTTTGTAAAGGATGTGAGGCAACCCGCCTCTACCACCTCCCAGGCAGCACATTCCAGATTGCCACCACCCTCTTGCTAACAAAGTTTTTCTTTACATTTCCCCTAAACGTCTTACCCCTCACCTTGAACCTATATCCCCTCGCGACTGACCCTTCAACTAAGGGGAACAGCTGCTCCTTATCCACTCTGTCCATGTCTCTCATAATCTAGTACACCTTGATCAGATCGCCCCTTAGTCTTCTCTGCTCCAACAAAAACAACCCAAGCCTGTCCAGCCTCTCTTCATAACTTAAATGTTTCATCCCACGCAGCATCCTGGTGAATCTCCAGTGCAATCACATCCTTCCGATAATGTGGTGATCAGAACTGCACATAGTACTCTAGCTGTGGCCTCACCAAAGTTCTATACAACTCCAACATGACTTCCCTGCTTTTGTAATCTATGCCTCGATTGATAAAGGCAAGTGTCCCATATGTCTTTTTCACCACCCTACTAACATGCCCTTCCGTTTTCAGAGATCTGTGGATAAACACGCCAGGGTCCCTTCATTCCACACAATTTTCTAGTGTCCACCTTTCATTACATACTTTCTTGTCAAATTACTCCTTCCAAAGTATATCACCTCACATTTTTCAGGGTTAAATTCCATCTGCCACATATCTGCCAATTTGACCATTCCGTCTATATCTTCTTGTAGCCTAAGGCCTCACTGTTAGCCACCGGTCCAATCTTTGTGTCACCCGCAAGCTTACTAATCCTACCCCCCACATAGTCACCAATGTCATTTATATAAATGACAAAAATAGGGGGCCCTACGCAGATCCCTGTGGTACACCACTGGACACTGGCTTCCAGTCACTAAAGCAGCCTTCTGTCATCACCCTCTAACTCCGACAACTGAGCCAATTTTGAATCCACTTTATCAAATTACCCAGTATCCCATGTGAATTTATCTTCTTTACAAATGTCCCATGTGGGACCTTGTTAAAGGCTTTGCTGAAATTCATATAAACTACATCGACTGCACTACCCTCATCCACACATCTGGTCACCTCCTCAAAAAATCCAATCAAATTTGTTAGGCATGACCACCCTCTGACGAAGCCATGCTGACTATCCCTGATCAAGCTTTACCCCTTCAGAAGCTTCTCTAATAGTTTCCCTATTGCTGATGTGAGACTCACTGGTCTGTAGTTCCCTGGTTTATCTCTACATCCCTTCTTAAATAGCGGAACCACATTAGCTGTCCCCCATTCGTCTGGCACTTCCCCTGTGGCTGGAGAGAATTTAAAATTTGGGTCAGAGCCCTTGCAATCTCCTTCCTTGCCTCCCACAGTGGCCTAGGGCACAGTTCATCTGGACCTGGATATTTATCCACTTTTAAGGATGCCAGCACCTCCAATACCTTGTCCTTCCCTGTGTCAATTTGCTCAAGAACCTCACAGTCCCTCTCCCTGAATTCCATACCATCGGCTTCATTCTCTTGGGTGAAATTGGATGTGAAGCATTTATTCAACACTCTACCAATGTCCTCTGGCTGCACCCACAGATTGCCCCTTTCATCCTTAATGGGCACTACTCTTTCCCTGGTTATGCTCTTCCCATTGACATACTTGTAGAATATCTTGGGATTTTCCCTACTTTTACCAGCCAGAGCTTTCTCATATCCCCTCTTTGCATTCCTAATTGCTTTCTTAAGCTCCACCTTGCCCTTTCTATACCTCACTAATGCCTCCACTGATTTGCTCCCCTTGTGCTTTCTAAAAGCCTTTCTATTCCTTCTCATTCTATCCTGAATATCGATGGTCATCTATGGTTCTCTGGGTTTGTTCTTCCTGTTACCCTAGAGCAGGGGTCTTCAAACTACGGCCCGCGGGTCACATCCGGCCCGCAGCGGGCCGCATCCGGATCGGGGTTTGGAGACCGCTGCCTTAGAGGAACATGCTGGACTTGCACCCTCCCCATTTCCTTTTTGAATGCCTCCACTGCTCTTCTGTAGATTTTCCCATTAGTAGCTGTTCCCAGTCTACCTTGGCCAGCTCCTGTCTTATTTTACTAAAATCTGCTCTCCCCCAATCCAAAACGTTTTTTTGCAGTTTGTCTATTTCCTTGTTCAAAACAAGCTTAAATTGTTGTGATCACTGTGGTGAACCATAGTTGGTTACCACTATGAGTGCTGAGCCATGGATGGTCAGCACTATGGGGTTTATAGATATGTTACTGTAATTACTGTTGGTGTTAGGGTTGGGCTGTTCTACCTGTTGATATTGTTCTGTGGTACACTCCAGTTGGCTCCGCCTACCAGGGGAAGTATAAAGGTCACTGCACTGCCTGGAGACCCTTTAGTCAGGGATTGTATTGTATATAGTGTGCTCCATTCTTGTCAGTAATAAAAGCCTTTATTTCCCGGGTACATTCTAGCCTCCCGAGTGATTTAATCGCGCATCAATCACTATCACTAAAATGCTCCCCACCATCACCTCAATCACCTGTCCAGTTTCATTCCCCAGAATCAGGTCCAGTGCACCTCCTTCCCTTGTTGGACCCTCCACATATTGATTTAAAAAGTTCTCCTTTACACATTTCAAGAAATCTACTCCATCCAAGCCCTTAACACTATGTATATCCCAGTTAAGGTTGAGAAAGTTGAAATCACCTAACTATCCTATTGTCCCATTTCATGATTACTTCAGATATGTGGCTTTTCTCTAGCCAACCTTATCAGCCTTGCTCTTCCCAGATCTGACTTTAACTTCAATGAACAGGACCCTGTTCCAAATGCAGTTCCTCTTTGTTCCTTTATTACTTCAATCTTCCTGGAAACTTTTCTTCATTCTCAAGTTTCTAGAACGAATTGTCCTTCAGTTTTTGGGACTTGTGCCCTTACCCATTACTGCATTGTAAGGCTTTCCTGCTTCTACCTCCATCTGAGAGCTTCCTAGCTCCATCTGATTGGATCCAGTTAAACTAAAACCTCAAAAAACCTTCCTACCCTAAGCAACGGTTCATTTTTTTCTCCAAGTTCATGTTTACTTTTCACATTGTAATCTCTCTCAGCACAATAGACACACAGTTTAAACTGAAACCAAAACTCCCATACATGCAAACACCTTTGTTTAACATGAATCTAACTAGAGTTGTACCCTTTCCAACTCAAAAACACTAAATTAAACCTATACCTGATTTCTAATATCCAACAATACAAATATTGATCAGTTAAAACTTTCCCTGCTTCCTGACACAGGTAACTCCTCAAGGTCCCCAAATGATCTTCGTAGCCAGATAACATGAAACGCATCAGATGCATGTTAGCGAAGCTTTACTGGGTGTGCACACTTTTTTATTTGTTCATGGGAATTATGAATCACTGTTAAGGCAAGCATTGGTTACCGAACCCTAATTGACCTTGAGAAGGTGATAGTGAGCTGCAGTTCATGTGATGTGGATACAGTGCTGTTTGGAAAGAAGTTTCTCTCTGCACAAATACTGCTAGACTTGCTGAGTATTTCCAGCATTTTCTGTTTATTATTAATGAAAATAATGTTCAATCGATCCATGTTGGGAGCCACTCATGACTCCTCAGTGAGCCGCAGGTTGCCTTCCTCTGTTTGAGGTGGTAGAGGTCACTGGTTTGAAATATGTTAGTCAAAGTAGGCTTTGTGAATTGCTGCAGTGCCTCTTGTGGATGATACATTTTGTTGCCCTGTTTGCTGGTGATGGAAAGAGTGAAGTTTATGGTGCTGAATTGGGCACTGAGCAAGTGGGTTGCTTTGTCCTGGTTGGTTTTGAGCTTCTTGACTGTTGTTGCAGCTGCAGGTAAAAAGAAAGTATTTTATCACACTCCTGACTTGTACCTTGTAGCTGGTGCACAGGCTTTGGAAAGTCGGGAGTTTCCTTGCTGAAGAAATCCCAGCCTCCGATCTGCTCTGCAGCCACAGTATTTATATGGCTAATCTAGTTAAGTTACTGATTAATGATAACCCCCCCAGGGTTTTGATGGATGGGGTTTCAGTAATGGCAATGCTATTAAACATCATTGGGAAACAGTTAGACTCTCCCTAGTTGGAGGTGGTCATTGTCTGGTATTTGTATGACACGAATGTTACTTGCAATTTATTGGCCTATATCTGAATGTTGTCCAAGTCTTTCTGCATGCAGATATGGACTGTTTCAGCATCTGGGGAGTCATGAATGCTGAACACTGCAATCAAAAGTGAATATCCTCACTTCTGACTTTATGATGGTGGGAAAGTCATTGAAACAGCTGAATATTTCGGCCTAAGACACCACCTTGACGAACTCCTATCTTGGGGCCAAGATTGTTGATTGGTTTTAACAGCTACAACTATCTTCTTTTTGTGCTAGGTATAACTCCAACCAGTGGAAATTTTCCTCCTAATTTCCATTGACTTCAGTTTTGCTCGGACTCCTTGATGCCGCATTTGGTCAACGGCTGCCTTGATGTCAAGGGCACTCACCTTTTGAATTCAGCTATTTTGTTCATATTTGGACTATAATTAGGTCTAGAGCCAAATGATCCTTGCAAAACCTCAATTGACCATCTGTGAGCAGGTTACTGTTGAATAAATGCCTCATTATAGCATTGTCGACATTGTTGACTGTTGTAAGAAATGGAAACATGACATCCAATTTGCACTCAATGAGGCCTGATGAACAATAATGAGGCAAATGACCAAATAATCTGATGTTGGGTAAGGGATAAATATTGTTCAAGACACCAGGAGAACTCCTCTGCCCTTCTTTGCATTATATCTTGGGATCTTTTACATCCACCTGAGAGGGCAGATGGGCAATTTGCTACCTAACTGGAAAGGCTCCTTCTCTGGCAGTGCAACACTCTCTTCATACTGCACAGAAGTGTTAGACTAGATTAAGTGCTCAAATGTCTGGGGTGGGGCTTAAATCCATAAACTTTGGTTTACCTTTGATTTAACGTAATGTTCTAAGGTTAAAACCCATGTGACCGCTCCATGCACCTCTTTATCCAGTTGTTTCACAGCAGCTGATAAAATTTCACCCAGTGTTTATAACAAGAATCATCTGTACATACTCATTGTCATTTTAGTCAACAATTGTCCCTACTCCTTGTTTTTTTAGACAGAAATAAATCATGCAGTCATGCTTTAAAAGAAGAGGCAACAGAGCAGATGTTTGGAGCAGTTATACAATATATTGAGTCAGTCAGGAAATAGTGGGAGAGATACCAGGAAATTTCAATGTAGTAATGGAAATGCAGTGATTTATGTTTGTATTGCAAGAAAGATTTGTGCAAATAAAGTGTTGGTAAAGTATATAGGTTAACACAATTCCCAGAATGATTGCAGCTTTTCCAAGTAAATAATTTAATGTCATTTTACTGCCAAAAACATGCATTCTATATATTCGCATTCCCTTTCCTTGCTGTTCCAGATATTTCTTTCCAGTGTTCCATTCTTTTAAGCAAGAGAATAAACTGCTCCCAGGTGCAGTTCCTAATCAGCTGCTTGGAGGACATTGGAGGATGTGACAAGGGATTTACCCCTTTGTTTTATTTCCCTTTCTCATTGGTAGTCTGAGGCTGAAAGTCTTTGCATGGAGGATGAAAAGCACGAAGTTACAACCTATTGTTGCACGGTGCATTGGTGTTCAATGACACTTTGGGCCCTATTTTACCATTGCCTTGCGCCCGAAAACGGGCGCGAAAACATGGTAAAGTCGGGTGAGAGGCCATTAATGCGATCATTAATGCCACTTTACCGAAACCCGGGAATGGCGGCGATCCGCTTCGCGCCCAAAAAAGGCGCAAGAACGATTTAAATGCATTTGCATGCATTTAAATTGAATTAATGAACTGCCCGCCCAACTCTATCAGCATTTCCCACTTTACCACCACGTTTGCCAATCCGGAACTGCGCCATAATGGACCTGCTAAATAAAAGTCTGAATCGGGTGCTCCAGCTGCTGAAGAGCGCGTTCAGTGTTTCCAACGGCTCTCTGACTCAGATCAGTGGTTGCGGGGAGCAGGGAGGCAGGTCAGATCATTCTCTGGTTGGTGGGGGGGAGGGGAATGAGGCCAGACCATTCTCTGGGGGGTGGGGGGGGTGGAGTGAGGCTAGATCGTTGTCTGGGGCGGGGGGAGTGAGGCCAGACCATTCTCTGGGGGGGGGGGGAAGGGAGTGAGGCTAGATCATTGTCTGGGGGGGGGGGCGGTGAGTGAGGCCAGAGCATTCTCTGGGGGTGGGGAGGGGAGTGAGGCTAGATCGTTGTTGAGGGGGTGGGGAGGCCTGATCGCTCACTGGTGGGGGGGGGGGGGGCAGTTGGATCTCTGGTGGGGGAGGGCAGGGGGGTCCACTGTCACTCAGCGGGCGATCGGTGGGGAGGGGGGCAGAGGTGGCAATCGGTCTGGGTAGTGGGGGGTGGGTGGATAAGGGGGACAGTGATGTGTGTGGGTAGTGGGGGGGTGGATAAGGGGGACAGTGATGTGTGTGGGTAGTGGGGGGGTGGATAAGGGGGACAGTGATGTGTGTGGGTAGTGGGGGGGTGGATAAGGGGGACAGTGATGTGTGTGGGTAGTGGGGGCGGTGGATAAGGGGGACAGTGATGTGTGTGGGTAGTGGGGGGGGGGTGGATAAGGGGAACAGTGATGTGTGTGGGTAGTGGGGGGGGTGGATAAGGGGGACAGTGATGTGTGTGGGTAATGGGGGGGGTGGATAAGGGGAACAGTGATGTGTGTGGGTAGTGGGGGGGCTGGATAAGGGGGACAGTGATGTGTGTGGGTAGTGGGGGGGGGTGGATAAGGGGAACAGTGATGTGTGTGGGTAGTGGGGGGGGTGGATAAGGGGGACAGTGATGTGTGTGGGTAGTGGGGGGGTGGATAAGGGGGACAGTGATGTGTGTGGGTAGTGGGGGGGTGGATAAGGGGGACAGTGATGTGTGTGGGTAGTGGGGGGGGGTGGATAAGGGGGACAGTGATGTGTGTGGGTAGTGGGGGGGTGGATAAGGGGGACAGTGATGTGTGTGGGTAGTGGGGGGGGGTGGATAAGGGGGACAGTGACGTGTGTGGGTAGTGGGGGGGGTGGATAAGGGGGACAGTGATGTGTGTGGGTAGTGGGGGGGGGTGGATAAGGGGGACAGTGATGTGTGTGGGTAGTGGGGGGGGTGGATAAGGGGGACAGTGACGTGTGTGCACCATCACTGCCGCTTGTCGTTCCTGGGCCGCTTTCTCCGCTTTCTGCGGCCCGGGAGCGATCTGACACAGGCGCGCTTTTTCAAATTTTTTTCCAACTGCGCATGCGCAGTTCAGAGCTTCGATCGTTTCGGCCGCGCTAAGCCCCGCCCACAGCACGAATGGGACTGGAGATGGCTGACTGCATATGGGGGCGCCTGAAAGCAGATTTCTAAATCGGATCTGCATTACGCCCAGATTCAGCACTTAGAATGTAAATGGTAAAATCGGGCCCTTTGTCCTAAAGAAAACTCAGATAAAATCTTATGCAGTGTGGCGATGTCACATTACAGAGCTTAGAGTATTGAGACTGTTCATCACAGTTCAGTAGAAAGAAACACTCTGCCTTTCCTTTTTTGATGTGGAGATGCCGGCGTTGGACTGGGGTAAACACAGTAAGAAGTCTCACAACATTATAGAAACTTGATGTCTGTGTCGATAACCTGGTGTTGTGAGACTTCTGACTGTGTTTCCTTTTGTGCCCAAGGTTAAAGATGAGAATGGGGATTTGGAGTTCTCTGTTCCAGTTCAAGCATCACAATTGTTTCATATTTTTCCATCTTTTTTCCTATTCTCATCTCTGTATAATTTTCCTTTTCATTGTCTTGGTGCAGGAGCTATAGAGAAGCAGAGATGCTATCTCTGCTCCTCATTTGCTCCTGTGGCACAGTGGTGAGCGCTGCAGCCTCACAGCTTCGATTCCGGCCTTGGGTGACGTCTGTGAGTAGTTTACACGTTCTCCCTGTGTATGTGTGGATTTCCTCTGGGTGCTCTGGTTTCCTCCCACAGTCCAAAGATATACACGTTAGGTGGATTGGCCATGCTAAATTGTCCCTTAGTATCTAAAGATGTGTAGTTTAGGTGGATTAGCCATGGTAAATACCCAGGGTCACTGGGGATAGGGCAGGGGGATGGGCCTGGATAAGATGCTCTTTTGGAGAGTCGGTGCAAACTCGATGGTTTGAATGGCCTCCTTCTCTACTGTAGGGATTCTATTCTATCTAAAGAGGCCAGGAGCGCCCCCCCCCCCTCCCCCCCACCCCGCCCCCTCCCCCCAGGAAACTGTGATAGCAGTGGGACCAGGTAGCAGTTGGGGATCGATGGGGGTCAATATCAGGAATCTAACCTTGAGGGCCATACTACACCAGTATGTACAGATGCTGCTCAATTCACCACACTGCCATCATTTACCTATCAACAATCTTGATCAATCATGACTCATACCTAACAGTTATAGCTTCACGTCACCCTCCTATGCGTAGCACTGCTGCAGAGAGTTGGAAGTAATTGCCCTTGACATCAAAGGCAGCATTTTACTGAGTGTGGCGTCAAGAAGCCTGAGCAAAATTGAAGTCAGTGGGAATCAGGAGGAATTCTCTCCACTGGTTGGAGTCATACTGAGCATAAAGGAAAATGTTTATGGTTGAAACCAGAGAGGATTATGATCACCTCACTCATAATCCTCTTTCTCACAGCTCACCTCCCTCTCATCCCACACTGTGTTCTACTTACAAGCTGCAGATAATGTAAGCTTGCACCTCTTGCTTTCCAACTCTTCTCTCACCGTATCTTTACTCTTGTGCCTTTCTCTTTTAAAGCACACTGATCAGGCATCTGATCAGGCAGTGGTACAGGAGCCAGATGTGGAAGACAGTGATATGAAGACACACTAGGTCTCACACCTGCAGCCATGAATTCAGACACTGACACTGCATAAAGAAGTGGGAACGGCATATGATGAGATTACTGGGCAGGATAGACTGCCACTAGGCCAGATGACAAAGTCGGCACGTGTCAGCTTGCTGAAGGGCAAGGTCACATTAGCTCTGTGTCAGAGAACTTAGATGAGGACTTCACTGGATACTATACAGAAGAAGGTTGCAGGGTATGCACAGTGACATGTATGGTGAATTGGCAGGCCTGTCAGAAAACTTGTGGTCACTGTCAAGGCAGTGGAAGAGAGTTCCATTAATATGATCACAGGACTCTTCATAGAGCTTGGGGCCCATCTTTCCCAGCTTGGAAGTAGTAGCTTACTTGCAGACACAATCATGATGCAGTGTCTGATGGCTAATATCTCATTTTCCATTACAGAGCTAGCAGAAGCTGCCCAGTATCTGAATGCTGAAGCTCAGATTGGTTTCATGCAAGTTTAGATTGCTGCCATTACAACTGTGGATACCAATGTTCAAAGGGCCTTACATGGTGTCACAGCAGTCCAGCAATCTGTCCTCCCAACACATTGCTGGGATTGCTGACGTGCCTGTTCCGGGAATGGCAGTGGCACTGTGGCTGCTGTCCTCTCTCAGGGTGATAACATTTGTCATCATGACATTGCCGCTCCACTAGTTGCTTGCCAGCCAACTAGTCCAGACTACTGCTGTTCGTGTTGAGATGTCAAAATCGCGTCTTTTACCCAGAGCTACTCCAGTAAGATCACCCTCAGTTTAGGTAGTGACAGTCAGCAGCCTTCCACCAGACCTGTTGCAGCTACATGAATAGGGAGGGAATAGAGGGATACAGACCAAGTAAGGACAGAAGGTTTTTTAAAATTTAGTTAGAGCATCATGATCGGCACCGGCTGGGAGGGCCGAAGGGCCTGTACCTGTGCTGTATTTCTTTGTTCTTTATGGGTAGCAGTGAGAGGGGCAGTAGGACAGGCGTAGATAGATACAAGGAAGGTAGGCACTAAGGGAATAATGAAGGTGGTCAGTTGACATTTACGTGCAATATGGCGCGGTTTGATTTATAAATCTGGTTTGGAATGTTTATTTTGTTGTGGCTTTTATTTTTGCATTGTGGCCATGTGGATATTTTGATGATCAGTAACAGAGGGAACACAAGTTGTGAGATTGTTTGAGAGTGAGGAATTGGGTTTGTGTGTATTGGTATTGTAATTGAATGAATGGATCACAGACTGCCCAGCCAGAAAGGGTGTATATTGATTGCCTTCCTCCGTCCACCTCCTCTCCTTTCTCCTCTTTTTCAGCTGGTTGCCTTTTAGCTGATGTCAAAGTTTGTACCTTCATATGGCAATGTTGTGCAGCATGTAATGGATGACCAGGAATCTTAACACATGCTCTGAGTATTGCAGGGCTACTCCAGTGGGAGATCTATTTAATGGTCTACTTGATCACATTTCATGTGGCAGCATGGCTCCTATTATATGAATGCTGCCAATGTGTGAGTGGGTTGTGCGCCATAGTATGTGGTTAGTAAGTGGACCTCATCACCCAGTAGCGATCCTCTGGTTTGTGGTTTTGGCTCAAATGCAGATGGCACAGTGGACTTCTGCAGGACATGTTCTTGCCAGGATAGTGTATATTGAACTGCTTTATATGCTCTTTATTGTTGCATAGAAGCTGGACATTGAAAGAGTGCTTGGTTGTGGTACATCTTGGAGTTGGCATGTGGTGCCCACAAAGCAAAATGCAGTCAATAGCACCCTGCACCATGTGAAAACTTGCAATCTTGACAAAGCCCCATGCTCACTTCACTTTCTTTCTCTGACAAAGGAAAATTAAATGGATTCAGTTGTCTTGGAATACAGAGCCTCAGTGAACAGCAATCTCAGTGATTTTTGCAAATTTTGTCTTCTCCAGCTGAGAAATGCGATACATAAAAGTTCATGGCCATGATCACCTTCTAGACTAATGGCAATGCCGTCCTTTCCCTCCTCTGAGACTGTATTGTGGCTGCAGCAGGTGGCTGATTTCCATGACGACATGCTTAAAGAGGCAGTGACATTTGATATGTTGTGCCTTACTAAGGTCAAATAGAGGAATTGATCCCTAAACATTCTTGGGAGATGTGGCCACCTGTTAAGAGCCATTCTCTTCTTTTTTTTAGCTTATGCTCTTTGCTGTCTCTGCTCACAAGAATATACAGAATAGGATCAAGAGTAGGCCATTTAGCTCCTAAAACCTGCTCTGCCAATCAATAAGATCATGGCTGATTTGATGATGACCTCAACTCCTTTCCTGTCCGCTGATTCATTGGGCCAATTATTGTCATGAGGGGTTTGTCTAATGTGGAAAAGTTGGACCTTTATCCTTTGGCATTTAGGAGAATGAGAGGTGATCTTATTGAAACATGTAAGATTCTGAGAGGGCTTGACAGAGTAGATGCGGAAAGGATATTTCTCCTCATGGGGGAATCTAGAACCTGGAGGCATCTGGTGAACTGGCGCGGCAACAATAATCTCTCCTTCAATGTCAACAAAATGAAGGAGATTGTCATCGACTTCAGGAAGTGTAAAGGAGAACATGCCCCTATCTACATCAATGGGGACGAAGTAGAAAGAGTCGAGAGCTTCAAGTTTTTAGGTGTCTAGATCACCAACAACCTGTCCAGGTTCCCCCATGCCGACACTATAGTTAAGAAAGCCCACCAACGCCTCTACTTTCTCAGAAAACTAAGGAAATTTGGCATGTCAGCTACGACTCTCACCAACTTTTACTGCTGCAGCAGAGAAAACATTCTTTCTGGTTGTATCACAGCTTGGTATGGCTCCTGCTCTGCCAAAGACCACAAGGAACTACAAAAGGTCGTGAATGTAGCCCAATCCATCATGCAAACAAGCCTCCCATCCATTGACTCTGTCTACACTTCCCACTGTCTTGGCAAAGCAGCCAGCATAATTAAGGACCCCACGTACCCTGGACATTCTCTCTTCCACCTTCTTCTGTTGGGAAAAAGATGCAAAAGTCTGAGGTCACGTACCAACCGACTCAAGAACAGCTTCTTCCCTGCTGTTGTCAGACTTTTGAATGGGCCTACCTTGCATTAAGTTGATCTTTCTCTACACCCTAGCCTGTAGCCTGTAACGCTACATTCTGCACGCTCTTGTTTCCTTCTCTATGACCAGTATGCTTTGTCTGTATAGCGTGCAGGAAACAATATTTTTCACTGTATGTTAATACATGTGACAATAATAAATCAAATCAATTCAAAATCAAGGTTCTGCCATTTAACACTGAGATGAGGAATTGCTTCTCTCAGATTGTTAGACTTTGGAATTCTCTTCCCTAGAGACCAGTGGTGGCTGGGTCACAAGGCTGAATTAGACAGATTTTTGATTGATAAGGGAGTCAATGGTTATGGGCGGCGGGGGGGGGGGGCAGAGGTAAAATGGAGTTAAAACCACAATTAGATCAGCCATGCTGACAAATGGGATTAGAATAGATAGGGTTGATGGCTGGTGCGGACATGATGGACTGCAGGGCCTCTTTCTATGCTGTAAAACTCTATGACTGTATGATCTTATTGAATAGCAGAGCAGGCTTGAAACGCCAAGTGACCTACTTCTGTTCCTATTTTTTATGTTTTTATATCTTGATTCACAGAAATATTGTGATTTTTTTTTGTGTGTTTTGCATGACTTCAGTCTATTCGCAATGCAAAAACAAAGATTTATTTTGTCCTGATTTTACAAATAAAATACTCACCAAATATCTGATAATTGATTTCCACATGTGCCATATTGCTTTGGGCAGGAGGATAGAGAATTACCCTCTTCCAGGCTTCATTGATGTTTGATCCTGAGGTGATTTTCTTTCCTTTCCCTTTCTCTGGAAAACAAATTGCCTGGATTCCTTTTAATGGTTCTTCCTGATGTTCTGTTGAATTTTCAGAATCTGTGTGTGGAGAATCCCAATGATGATGCCAAATTATTGAACTTCCAGAAGAATTTCAGTGGGCTGCTGAATTGGCTGGGTTAGATCATACACACCATCATGCAGTTAATTCAATGCACATTCCTTTTATTTGATCAACCAGATTTACTTGATTTCATTATGAATTAATTTAAAAACTATATAAAAGATTTGCTAGCACCATTCCAAGGAAGATGATAGCCTTTTAACAGTGGCACATCTCATGGTTATTCAACTTCGTTTATGAAAAAAATTCCAAGTATTTAATTAATCATGTATTTATGCCCCAACATTGAAACCTACAATGAAATCAGTTCAATGCAGATCCTGTTCCGCCATAGGCATTGATTCTATTAGCTGCTCTGAACATGCTGTTTTTGTTGATTTGAGGGTTGACAAAGAGATTATGCGTTCCATGAGTTGGAGGTGGGGGGAGGGAAAGGGAGAAAGGCAAAAAAACCCCACAGTAAACAAATACACAGCCACCATGTGATGGTGCAGTGGGCACACGTGAACTGCTGCACAGCTTGTTTTGAATGTTTAAAATAGGAGCTGATGTTTACACAGCCGGGAAAACACCACGTGGCTATTCTGAGCCCCACCTCAGATAATGTGCTGTTAGTGAATTAAATAGAGGCAAATAGGGAACTGGCTGACATGAGATTAAAAACAGAAAATAAAGCTGAAGGAAGCTCACAGGGTCCACCTTGTACACTGAAAAAAAAACAAGAAAATAGATTTGAGCTGTTCCAGGTATTTTCCGTACTTTGCTATTTAAATACATTCTAAGCTGTGGAAGTGGCTTCACAACTAGTTTTGTATCATGTCCCCGAGGGTGCGTGGGGGTAACGCATAGAATCTCAGCACCATAGCAACAGCTCACTGTAAACTCCATGGTGTATTAAGTGCTGTTATTTCTCAATTGGGAAAGACTTGTTTTAAGTGTAATGA
Organism: Mustelus asterias; assembly: GCF_964213995.1. NCBI lineage: Eukaryota > Metazoa > Chordata > Chondrichthyes > Carcharhiniformes > Triakidae > Mustelus > Mustelus asterias. The sequence continues at coordinate 256,552 of NW_027590443.1, forward strand.
AAATCTGTCATTTCTCCGCACTTTGTGTTAGGTGGCAAACCATGAATGTGGCAATTACTGTCCTGTCCAGTGCCGGATTTAGGCATAAGCTAAACAAGCTACAGCTTAGGGCCTCACAATCCGCAGGGGCCTCACAAAATTTCAGAAGGTTTACAATGAAGAGAACATTTAAGAGCGGATACCAGAAAAGAAAAAGAAAGCACCAGCTTGAAGAGCAACTCAAAAAATTACCAAAATTACCAAAATCTATGGGAGAGATCAAGCCAGCCAAATGATAAATATGTAATCAGTAAATGCATTCATTTGAAAATAATTTGTATTTTTCACTTTAAATACCTTGCTATTAAATAATTAAAAGGCTTAATTATGTTTTCAATTTTTTTGTGGCGACCCAAGGTCCTGTTTTGGTACGCACCTTTGTGAGACCTTTTGGTGTAACTTTTTAACAAGGGGCTTCCAAGCTTTATATAGCTTAGGGCCTCACCAAGTCTAAATCCGGCACTGGTCCTGTACCATGTGCACCTGTACTTGGACCCAGTGAAACTGGCCATGCTTGTTAGGTAAATTGCTCCTTTCACTGTGGAAGAATTGGCAGTTGTGGAAGAGACACAAGTCTTAAAGAAAGTTCGTATAAGCAATGGTTTCTGCACAAAATTCAAAACAACCAGAACCCTCCTTCTGAATTCCACAGAGGTACTCTCTGGATGATATTTCAGACGAATCCCTGTGCAGTCCAATTTCTGAATAGGAACATTGTGTTTCCAAAGTGTCCCTCTCCCCCCTTCCAATACTTAAGTAGTTTTATCTCCATAGGATAGTGCAAACTCTGTGGTCTCATTTGGATCGATTTCCCTGTCCATAATTTCCACTGTAAGTTCCTGAGGTATTACAGACAGGAAAATAGAGTGGAGTCTTGAGTCTGTATCAGTTTTGTGCATGACATGTGTTTCTGGTGGGCAATAACAAGTGTGGGAAGTTTCTGTCTAAATGGTTGAAAGTATTAATACAAGACAATTCATTAATTTCCCCGCTTTAATGCTACGTGGTTGCTGTTTGAAAGAATGTCCCTAGAAAGTATCTGTTACTTTGAAAAGCAGCTTCTGGTATATTGGACAGGTCTGTTTTATGAATTCTGTGTGTGTGGAAGTTATTTTGTATCTGACAGAAAATGGATACAATTCAGTTTTATCCCTATAGAAAGGTTCGCAGTAAAACAAACTTCTGGTCTTTGTTTTTTTCTGAGTGGACGCAGAACCCAAGGCATGAATGCTGCCTGTCTTATGGTCACATTATTTAAATGAGCATAACCTGGAAATCGAGCTGGATTCAATGAAGTTCATTTTGGGTGAATGTGTTCAGATGATGGAAGAAGTGTATGTTTAAACTGAGAAGCATATGCTAAGCATAGTGAAATCTGAAATAATTACTGGAAATCAACCAAAAATAGTTTTTGGTTTCAACTGACATTTTATCTTAATTTTCTGCTATTAAATAGATAGTCCAACTAGGGAAGGAGCCATACTGGACCTGGTATTGTGAATGAGCCCGGCCAGGTAGTCGATGTTTCAGGAGGGGCGCAGTTCAGGAACAGTGACCACAATTCAGTAAGCTTTAAGGTACTGATGGATAAAGATAAGTGTAGTCCTCAAGTTAAGGTGCTAAACTGGGGGAAGACTAATTACAACAATATTAGGTGGGAACTGAAGAATGGAGATTGGGGCAGATGTGGGAAACTTTCAAGTGTAAGTTGATGGGAATTCAGGACCGGCACATTCCTGTAAGGATGAAGGATAAGTGTGGCAAGTTTTGGGAACCTTGGATAACGAGAGATATTGTGAGCCTAGTCAAAGAAAAAAGGAAGCATTTGTCAAAGCTAGGAGGCTGGGAACACACGAAGCAAGTGTGGAATACAAGGAAAGTAGAAAGAAACTTAAGCAAGGAGAAGGGGTCATGAAAATCACAAGGCTTTTTATACATATATAAAGAGCAAGAGGGTAGCCAGGGAGAGGGCTGGCCCACTCAAGGACAAGGGAGGGAATCTACGTGTGGAGCCAGAGGAAATGGGCAAGGTATTAAATGAGTACTTTGCATCAGTATTCACCAAAGAGAAGGACTTGGTGGATGATGAGTCTGGGAAAGGATGTGTAGATAGTTTGATTCATGTTGAGATCAAAAAGGAGGAGGTATTGGGGTTCTTGAGAAACATTAATGTAGACAAGTCCCCAGGGCCTGATGGGATATACCGCAGAATACTGAGAGAGGCAATGGAAGAAATTGCTGGGGCCTTGAGAGAAATTTTTGTATCCTTACTGGCTACAGGGGAGGTCAACACAGTAAGAAGTTTAACAACACCAGGTTAAAGTCCAACAGGTTTATTTGGTAGCAAAAGCCACACAAGCTTTCGGAGCTGCAAGCCCCTTCTTTAGGTGAGTGGGAATTCTGTTCACAAACAGGGCATATAAAGACACAAACTCAATTTACATGAATAATGGTTGGAATGCGAATACTTACAACTAATCAAGTCTTTAAGAAACAAAACAATGTGAGTGGAGCGAGCATCAAGACAGGCTAAAAAGATGTGTATTGTCTCCAGACAAGACAGCCAGTGAAACTCTGTGGGGGTTACAAATAGTGTGCCATGAACCCAATATCCCGGTTGAGGCCGTCCTCGTGTGTGCAGAACTTGGCTATCAGTTTCTGCTCAGCGACTCTGTGCCGTCGTGTGTCGCGAAGGCCGCCTTGGAGAACGCTTACCCGAATATCAGAGGCCGAATGCCCGTGACCGCTGAAGTGCTCCCCAACAGGAAGAGAACAGTCTTGCCTGGTGATTGTCGAGCGGTGTTCATTCATCCGTTGTCGCAGCGTCTGCATAGTTTCCCCAATGTACCATGCCTCGGGACATCCTTTCTTGCAGTGTATCAGGTAGACAACGTTGGCCGAGTTGCAAGAGTATGTACCGTGTACCTGGTGGATGGTGTTCTCACGTGAGATGATGGCATCTGTGTCGATGATCCGGCACGTCTTGCAGAGGTTGCTGTGGCAGGGTTGTGTGGTGTCATGGTCACTGTTCTCCTGAAGGCTGGGTAGTTTGCTGCGGACAATGGTCTGTTTGAGGTTGTGCGGTTGTTTGAAGGCAAGAAGTGGGGGTGTGGGGATGGCCTTGGCGAGACTGTTCTCCTCCTGTTGGGGAGCACTTCAGTGGTCACGGGCATTCGGCATCTGATATTCGGGTAAGCGTTCTCCAAGGCGGCCTTCGCGACACACGATGGCGCAGAGTCGCTGAGCAGAAACTGATAGCCAAGTTCCGCACACACGAGGACGGCCTCAACCGGGATATTGGGTTCATGGCACACTATTTGTAACCCCCACAGAGTTTCACTGGCTGTCTTGCCTGGAGACAATACACATCTTTTTAGCCTGTCTTGATGCTCTCTCCACTCACATTGTTTTGTTTCTTAAAGACTTGATTAGTTGTAAGTATTCGCATTCCAACCATTATTCATGTAAATTGAGTCTGTGTCTTTATATGCTCTGTTTGTGAACAGAATTCCCACTCACCTGAAGAAGGGGCTTGCAGCTCCAAAAGCTTGTGTGGCTTTTGCTACCAAATAAACCTGTTGGACTTTAACCTGGTGTTGTTAAACTTCTTACTGTGTTTACCTCAGTCCAACGCCGGCATCTCCACATCATGACTACTACAGGGGAGGTCCCAGAGGATTGGAGAACAGCCAATGTTGTTCCTTTGTTTATGAAGGGTAGCAAGAATAATCCAGGTAATTACAGGCCAGTGAGCCTTACATCAGTGGTAGGGAAATTATTGGAGAGGATTCTTCGAGACAGGATTTATTCCCACTTGGAAATAAGTGGACATATTAATGAGAGGCAATATGGTTTTGTGAAGGGGAGGTCGTGTCTCACGAACTTGATCAAGTTTTTTGAGGAAGTGACGAAGATGATTGATGAGGGTAGGGTAGAGGATGTTGTCTAAATGGATTTCAGTAAGGCCTTTGACAAGGTCCCTCATGGCAGACTGGTGCAGAAGGTGAAGTCGCATGGGATCAGAGGTGAGCTGGCAAGGTGAATGCAAAATTGGCTCAGTCAAAGAAGACAGAGGGTAGCAGTGGAAGGGTGCGTATCTGAATGGAGGGTTGTGACAAGTGGCGTTCCTCAGGGATCAGTGCTGGGACCTTTGCTATTTGTAATATATATAAATGATTTGGAGGAAAATGTAACTGGTTTGATTAGTAAGTTTGCAGGCGACACTTTAGATTGGTGGATTTGCGGATAGTGATGAGGACCATCAGAGGATACAGCAGGATATAGATCGGTTGGAGACTTTGGCGGAGAGATGGCAGATGGAGTTTAATCTGGACAAATGTGAGGTAATGCATTTTGGAAGGCCTAATACAGATAGGAAATATACAGTAAATGGCAGAACCCTTAAGAGTATTGAAAGGCAAAGGGATCTGGGTGTACAGGTACACAGGTCACTGAAAGTGGCAATGCAAGTGGAGAAGGTAGTCAAGAAGGCATACGGCATGCTTGCCTTCATTGGCAGGGGCATTGAGTTTAAAAATTGGCAAGTCATGTTGCAGCTTTATAGAACCTTAGTTAGGCCGCACTTGGAATATAGTGTTCAATTCTGGAAGCCACACTACCAGAAGAATGTGGAGACTTTGGAGAGGGTACAGAAAAGATTTACCAGGATGTTGCCTGGTATGGAGGGCATTAGCTATGAAGAGAGGTTGGAGAAACTTGGTTTGTTCTCACTGGAACAACGGAGGTTGAGGGGCGACCTGATAGAAGTCTACAAGATTATGAGAGGCATGGACAGAGTGGATAGTCAGAAGTTTTTTCCCAGGGTGGAAGAGCCAATTACTAGACTAGAAATTAAACTAGAAAGAGTGCAGAAAAGATTTACTAGAATGCTACCTGGACTTGATGGATTGAGTTATAAGGAGAGGCTGGATAGACTGGGACTTTTTTCTCTGGAGGGTAGGAGGCTGAGGGGTGATCTTATAGAGGTCTATAAAATAATGAGGGGCACAGATCAGTTGTTTAGTCAATATCCTTTCCCAAAGGTAGGGGAGTCTAAAACTAGAGGGCATAGCTTTAAGGTGAGAGGGGAGAGATACAAAAGTGTCCAGAGGGCAATTTTTTCACACAGAGGGTGTTCAGTGTCTGGAAGAAGCTGCCAGAGGTAGAGTAGAGGTGGGTACAATTTTGTCTTTTAAAAAGCATTTAGATAGTTACATGGGTACGATGGGTATAGAGGGATATGGGCCAAATGCGGGCAATTGGGATTAGCTTAGGGGTTTTAAAAAAGAAAGGGCGGCATGGACAAGTTAGGCCGAAGGGCCTGTTTCCATGCTGTAAACGTCTATGACTCTATGACTCTATGACTAGGGGGCACAGGTTTAAGGGGCAAGGTTTAAAGGAGATGTACAAGGCAGATTTTTTACACAGAGAGTAGTGGGTGCCTGGAACTCGTCGTCGGGGGAGGTAGTGGAAGCGGATACAGTAGTGACTTTTAAAGGGCGTCTTGACAAATACATGAATAGGATGGGAATAGAGGGATATGGTCCCCGAAAGGGTAGTGGGTTTTAGTTAAGTCGGGCAGCATGGTCGGTGCAGTCTTGGAGGGCCGAAGGGCCTGTTCCAATGCTGTAATTTTCTTTGTTCTTTGTAAATCACCCAGCCCCGAGCCTTGCATTCGTCCCAAAACATTAATACTCATACTGTGTCCTGTTCCTTCCCCTCTTTTCAATTTTTCTCTCACCGTTAACCTGAACTCTCACTCTTGTTCCCTACCTTTCCCTCATTACCATTTCATCTTCTGATTGGGTATCCAGTGGTACTTTTGTTTGGCTGCCATCTCTCTTCATTTACTCTTTCTGTTTTTCTTTCACAAACCAATATTAAAAAGAATGCTCTTTGCAAAAAAGTTCTTACCAAATGTTTTTGTCCAGTTGCAGCACAACTGTTCAAATCAAAGCTCTCCATTGGCAGGAGATGCCATTGTGTTGTAATTGTTGTCTCTGCTGACCTTCCTTCCTTCACCCTCTGCTGAATTGTTTGGTATATCAAATATCAAATATCCTTTTCTTGAAAGTTTTAAATGTGCTTCTTTACATGCACCATAACATTGAAGTCTATGTCAAGTCAAATTGTATAAGATGAGTTGGAAGGAATAGGCTATATCTGTGTTCATTATCTTTAACTGGATTTGAGTTAATGTGAATGACTTTAACAGAACTGGTTTCTTAATATAAATAGTTAATGGAAAAATGAGATGCTTCGATTACTTCAGCTTCATTTGTGGATCAGTCTTTCACAACATGGTGCTAGAATGGGAGACTGCTGAATCAACAGACTCGGTGTTACTGAATCATGGCTGGGTATGAAACAAAGGGATTCATTGTTCAGTAGTTAAACCCATAGAAATGATAGGAATTAAAAGCTTTACATAAACAATTATCTGTGAATGAATATACAATTATGAAGCAGTTCATTTTTGAAATAAAAGCGTGGTTCCCAGTTTGTTTGCGAGCCATTGCTTAAATTAAGGTTCTCATTCAAATAAAGCAATTTTAAAAAATAATCACAGCTGCAGAGGGTGAACACAGCTTTCAGAAGGTTTTAATTCCACTATAGACATGATGAGGGCAAATTTAATCTAAGCAAATTCTGGTAGTTGAAGCCAATGGAGATTAATATTGGTTGGGTGCAAAAGCAGCATCTCACCAAATCTCATAGGTTTCTTGCCTGGTAAGTTAAGTTAAAATGATGTGCCGTTGGGAATTTTGCTGCCCATTGCCTTACTCGTGGCGATGTGGAAAAGATAATTAATGAAATTATGATGGTGCAGTGCACTGACTCAAATACAGTGCTGTGTGTAGTAACGTGTAGTGTAGTGTGTAGCCAAATGCCAATTTCCCATCACCTTTATTGTGCACCAAAGGAAAAGGCCGCTCCCGCAGCTTACAGTCAGGTAGTCTTCACCTTGGGACCTACAACTCCTTTGGGTAAAGTTACAAGCTTAGAAACCTTTGCTGGCTACTTCCCATTTGGGCGAGCCTGTGCTCACTCAATAAGGCAACTCGTACTCCACAAAATTCAAGGATAGATCTAGTGATGATTCCAAGTGTGATGGAGAGGGTTTCAATGATTTCTGCTTTCTGGGAAGCCATAGCAACTTCAAATCAAAGCTGAGAGCATACACTGGGGCTGAGTGCAGAGCTGGACAGAACGGACCCCGCCCCCCCGCCCCCACAGTCACAGACCTCCCCGGCCTTTCTGTCAGAGGACTTCAAAGGGGTTTGATCTCACTTGCAGCTTCTGACAAGGGGAAAGAAAAATCTCTGCTGCAGAATGGAGTGCTGCAATGATTTTAAATTCTGCCAGGTGACCAGGGGCATGGAGGTTAAAGTTATCTGGCCACTTCAGAATTTGTAAATCCAACAAACAGGAATGCGGAAATTGATCATAAGGCTGTCAGAAATCAGAAGGCTGATCAGAATCGACACACGACAACACAGAGTCATTGAGCAGAGACTGATAGCCAAGTTCCCCACACATGAGGACGGCCTTAAACGGGATCTTGGGTTCATGTCACACTATCTGTAACCCCCATGACTTGCCTGGACTTGCAAATTCTCACTAACTGTCCTGGCTGGAGACAATACACATCTCTTTAACCTGTGCTTAACCCTCTCTCCACTCACATTGTCTGTACCTTTAAGACTTGATTACCTGTAAAGACTCGCATTCCAACCATTATTTTGTAAATTGAGTTTGTGTCTCTGTGCCCTGTTTGTGAACAGAACTCCCACTTACCTGACGAAGGAGCAGCGCTCCGAAAGCTAGTGGCTTTTGCTACCAAATAAACCTGTTGGACTTTAACCTGGTGTTGTGAGACTTCTTACAGAAATCACCATACCAAGGATGATCTCAGGTCTGCAAGGGTTGGAAGGGGCTGTTACGCCATAACACCCCCATCTTGGCAGAGAGTGCGGGAGGTCAATCCTTGCCCCCAGTCCGAGCCCACCCAACCACCAGGGAGCCTTGAAGGACCGTTCCTCTGCAGCCTGGCAGTAGCAGAGGGGCAAATAGCCACTGAACCTACCTCCTTGAACCTAAGGTGCTATGCCAGGGTGTCAGTGCCTGGGGGAAGTGCACTGTTGGCGCTGTGCCAAGGTGTTTGGCCTAAAAGGAGGCTAGGTGGAGGTCTAAGTGGGGAGGGGGTGGCTGTGAGAGGGGAACAGGGGGCTGTAGGGGGTCGGGTCACCTCATGCTTGTGTGGTGTGGAGGGGAGAGGATGCTGCTCTTTGGTGAGGGGTTGGTGATGCTCCCCTGGTTAGCATGGGGGGCATCATTTCATTTTTTGAGGGGAGGAGGGCCTGGCAAACGAGATTGGGTTGCCATTTATAAATGGTGGCCCAGTCTCGAAACAGTGGGCTTGGCCAGCGGCTGGCTCGATACGAATAAATTAATATCTCTCAGGGTGGGTGAATCCCAGCTGATAGATGCTGCTAATGCGAGTAGGAAACCCTCCTGTCACTTTTTACATGAGGAAGTTCAAAAGCTTCGGGCCTAAGCAACTGAAGGCACAGTTGCCAATTATTAAGGTTGGAGATGTGTAGCAGGCAAGAGATGGAGGAGTGCAGACTTAGGTTAGAGTTAAGTTATTGAGTACTGTCAGACATAGTCAAACAAAAGTTAGATGCTGAGCAAAGTTCCAATAATGTGTCTCAGCCCTGCTTCAGATGAACATTTTGTGATGCAATATTCCCATTGACAGCACAAGCCAAGCTTTGGACAGTTTTCTATTGCACAGTTTTATTGTAATGGAGCGAGGTTGCCATTCCTTTGAATTCCACAACTGAGAGTTTAATGTTTCATCTAATCAATTTGAACTGCCTTCAAACCCAGATTCCAAGAGTGTCCTGTTGTCCTTGTTTACATATTTCAATTTGATTTAGTAAATACCAACATTATTAGCTTTCACTTGGCAATTACCTGTAGTTCATGAAGGACCACAGGCATCTCTCTGTATTAGAGATAAACAATTGGTTATATATCTTGAGGGGCACCACTCCAAATCAAGCATAGGTCAAGATAACAAGGCAGGCCTCCATGAACTATCACAGTTAATACAGGGATTGAATCTATGCTCTTGGCATCGTTCTGTACCATAAACTAGCCATCAGTGGTTAGCACTGCTGCCTCACAGCACCAGGGACCCGGGTTCGATTCCTGGCTTGGGTCACTGTCTGTGCAGAGTCTGCAAATTTTCCCCTTTGTGTGTGTGAGTTTCCTCTGGGTGCTCCGGTTTCCTCCCATAGTATGAAAGACGTGCTGGTTAGGTGCATTGGCCATGCTAAATTCTTCCTTAGTGTGCTTGAACAGGTGCCAGAGTGCGTCGATGAGGGGGTTTTCACAGTAACTTCATTGCAGTGTTAATGGAAGTCTATTTTTGATGTTAATAAATAAACTTTAAAATTGTCTAGCCACCTGAGCTAAGCCGACCTCCATATGCCTTTCCCTATTTACATCAAATCCAAACCATGGGGTAGATATTTTGTATGATGGCTCTTACCAAACAAGAGGTGGGACAGAATGCAAACAGTCTGAGACTTGACCAATTTTGATGTTTGGAACACATTGGTAGTAATGGGACTAAATTCTGCAGCTTCACAGAATGCTTCAGGGAGGAGATCGGAAAGGGCTGTCAAGGGCTTTAGGAGGCGGTTGGTTTTGTGATACTTCTAACATGCATTGGCGTCCTATTAATGGCATAGGACTTCCAGTTACCTTAGATGATGAAGCCCTCGTGCACGTTTGGAAGGTAACTGGAATACCGATTCCAACCAAGCTGTTGGTGATCTGGATGTTGGATGGAGCAGGGTGCCAAGTGTTGTGCTGCTATTTTAACCTCATTACTGCCCAGCAGAAGGAATCAAAATTGGACCTTTGTTACCTTTGGAGATTTTTTAATGGGGGAGACCCATGTCAGGTCTATTGTCTGAGCAATGATTCATAGCATTGCTGAAATTCTGTACATGCTTTTAAACTTATTTCAAACTTCAGGCAATTAATTTTGAATTTGAACACTGCTCTACAAAATTGAATATTTGCTCAGATAAATAGATGGTGTAGTTCCTGTCCAAGTGGAAGTGTTTAAGATCAGTAGGAGCCAGTGATGATGCCAGCTTAATGGCAAAATCTCACAATGTCAATATCTAAAACATATCGCAGTGAAGTCACCTAAATAAATGCCTGATAAGTGAAATAGTCTGTTTGAAAGAGTAAAACATTATTGCCCAAAACTTCAGATCACAGAAACAAACTGATGAGATTTTTGATTGAATGTAAGGAAATCTTAGGACATGCACTTTCTGTTATGATACAAATTCGGATGAATTTTTATTGCTTTTCTACCTCCACAACTTATTAATCTCTCTATTTTAGCCATTTCTATTGTATTCTCAGTCGCTGTTTATTCTCTTCAGCTTCCTCTATTCTACATTCTGCCCATCTTGATGCCCTACCTAGTCTTCCTGACTACTCTTCTCGTTCTGTCTGATTCCCCACTCTTCGCTGCCTCTGACCCTGTGTTCTTCCCGATCTTTCTGGCCTCCATACTCTTCTCAACTCCATTTTATCCTTGGCATTGCAATCCTGGTTCCCTCTCCAGTCTTTCCAGTTTTGCATTTTCCTTAATTCCATGCTCTACCCTGCTTCCTTTCCCAGACACTAATGCACACCCACCCCACCCTCCCAGCCTGCTCATCTTTAATGCTCTCCCTGGCTTTCCTAACCTCCTGGATCCAGATGTTCAATCACTTGCTAATCTTAATCCACTGTCCTGGGATAAGTTACTGTACCAATTTGAAATGGCAAGGATAACAGAACCAATGTGAGAATGGAAAAATGGCTTGCTTAGACATTATGCTCATTAGCAAATTAGAGCTCCTGAGCCAGCAACAGCTTAATTTTACAATTCATATCCTTGTTTTCAAATTGCTACTTGGTGCTGCCCTTCCCTATCTCTGTAACCTCCTCCAGTCCTACAACCTGCTGAGATCTCTGTGCTCTTCCAGTTCTGGTCTCTTGCACATCTCTGATTTTAATTACTCTGCTGTTTGCAGCTGTGCCTTCTGCTGCCCAAGCATTGAGCTCTGCAATTCCCTCACTGAACTCCCCGCCTTTCCACCAACCACCTCCTCCAGTTAAAGAGCTTCTACTGTATAACAGGAGTTCAAAATAGCTTTTATACTTTGCTTACAGTTAGATGAAACAAAGAGATAAGGCCACTAGAATATCGTAATATATGCCTGAAGAAAAAGCAAGAGGAACAATTGTTAGAAATAACAATAGAAAAGGAATTGTTTTTTTGAAAAGAAGTATACAATACTCAGTGATTCTGTTACCAAATCCTGATTGAATGCACTCTAGTCTGTTGAAAAGAGTCTGGAGTGGCTGGAGCAGCCAGGGATCCTTTACAATTGGCAGTGTCTTGGAGCAAGATGTATTTTTGATAGTGAGAGATAGACTGATAGTTAATTAGCAAAAGTTGGGCCAACTTGAAGGTAGGGAGGTGAGTCAGTTGAAGCCAAGTGGGACTGCCTGAGAAATGGTAGATCCAAAACTTTCGTGCTATGTTACCACCACTGGCAGGATGGTGTAATTACACTATGACAGTTTCCATTGTGGAAATTTTGAGGTGAAATGCAAGCAAACATAATGGGGGGAATTTTACCATTTTGAGTCTAAGTGCCGGATCTGGGCGTCAAATAGATCCGCGCCTGGAATCCTCTTTGCAGCGCGCTCATACGCGTTTTGCCGGCTCCGGCCCGATCCGCGCTGTGGGCGGGGCTTAGCGCTGGCGGATTGATCGGAGCTCTGAAATGCGCATGCGCAGTTCGAAAAAAATCTGACAGTGCGCCCGGGCGCGAAAACAAAAGCAGGAAAGCGGAGAGAGCGGCTCTCTGACGATCATCCTCTGGTCGGGGGGGAGGGGAGGGGGGTGGGGGTGGGGGTGGGAGGAGAGGGGGCTGTGACCGATCATTCCCTGGGGCGGGAGGAGAGGGGGTGTGACCGATCATTCCCTGGGGTGGGAGGAGAGGGGGGTGTGACCGATCATTCCCTGGGGGGTGGAGAAGAGGGGGTGTGACGTCTCATCCTCTGGTCGGGGGGGTTCCGCCGCGTGTCTGCGGCCGATCCCTCCTGGCACCATCACTGGTACACTACCAGCCACAGCCATCTCTCCTGCTCTCTCGCACCTGCAGGGAAGAGTAATCTGTGGCTGGTAGTGAACCAGTGTTGGTGCCAGGAGGCATTGGCCGCAGACATGCAGCGGAATCCCCCCGACCAGAGGATGAGATGTCACACCCCCTCTCCTCCGCCCCCCCCCCCCCCCCCCCCCCCCCAGGGGATGATACCTCAACCCCCCCACCCTCCCACCCCCCCCAGGGGATGATCGGTTACACCCCCTCCCCTCCCCTCCCCCCCCAGAGGATCCCCCCCAGGGGATGATACGTCATACCCACTCTCCTCCCCCAGGGGATGATCGGTCACGCCCCCTCCCCTTCCACCCGCCCCGCCCCCGAGGGGATGATACGTCACACCCCCTCTCCACCACCCGCCCCCTCACCCAGGGGATTTTGGGTCACACCCCCTCCCCTCCCACCCCCCCCCCCTCCACCAGAGGATGAGATGTCACCGCCCCCTCCCCCCCAGGGGATGATACATCACACCCTCTCTCCTCCCCCCCCAGGGGATGATCGGTCACACTCCCCCCTCCCCTCCCACCCACCCCCCCCAGGGGATGAGATGTCACACCCCTCCCCTCCCACCCCCCCCCACCCCCCCAGGGGATGAGACATCACACCCCCTCTCCTCCTCCCACCCCCCTCCCGCCCCGACCAGAGGATGACCTGGGTCAGAGAGCCGTTGCAGTCTCTGACCCCGCTCTTCGGAAGCTGCAGCGGCAACTTCAGACTTTTATTTTGCAGGTCGGTAACAGCGTGGACGCGGATCAGGCCAGAAGACGGTTAAGTGGGATTTGGCGGTAGAGTTGGGCGCGCGGTTCATTAAGTCGATTTAAATGCATGCAAATGCATTTAAATCGTCAGGCTGCCCAATTCGGGCACGGATCGGACCCGTGCCCAAATCGGGTGTCAGTAAAGCTGTGATCTGCTCGGAGTCGGGTGCAGATCGCGGTATAGGCCCGACGCCCAACTTTACCGTGATTTCGTGCCTGAAACCGGGCGTGAAGTTTTGGTAAAATCAGGCCCTATGTTTCTAACTTGTAACAGGTAATTTGTTGTTTTAAATGGAATTTTAAATGGATCGGGAAGAACATAGAGTCAGAGGCAGGGAAGTGGGGAATCAGACAGAGTGAGAAGAGTAGGTGGAACATTGAAACATGCAGGTAGAGATATGCAACAATTAGGACAGCTAATTCACAAATCTGAACTTGGTAACGGGTATAACAGAAAGTCTTAGATATTGTACTGGGTTATCAACAAGTAAGTTAAATACTTCCTGATTCAGAAAGTGATAGCTAATTTTGCATTTCAATTCATGCATTTAAGGAAGGGAGCTTAGACAACAAAACTAAAGGAGAAAGAGAGGTGCAGAAGTTATTTTGTGTAACATTGCCTTGTGAAGACTATACTGATGGATGAGTTGTTCAAAGCATTTAGTTTTCAAAGCTTACTCAAAACCTGGCCGTTTTATTCAGGATGGGCTCTGGCATGGAGTGGGCAGTCCTTATTCAGTTCACTTTTTTGTGGCTTTACTGAGTCTTAGAACAGAAGATTGGTTTTTAGAAATGAAACTTCTCTATTTATGCCGAGAGTATAAATAGAAATAAATATATTGCAGAGCTTAAATTTTGCTTGTAAACAACGATGAAAGAAACTATGGACCGTCCAGATTCCAAGTGGACAAGTCAACAGCACAAATCATGTCATAATTGCTAGTAAATGATCAGTTTCACTAAGCTAGGTCATAAGAATAGCTGGTATAGGAAGTGAAAATACCCTGGGACATTGTGGCACAGTGGCTTGCATCCCTGCCTCTGAGCCAGAAGCTCTAGGTTCAATACCCACCTCAAGATTTGATGGCCAAGCAAGGTGCGTTCGTAAAGCAGCCAAACAGGATGATTTCCGAGAGCGGGAGAGAGTCAGCTATGTGATGGGGCCTCTACAATCACCATCCAAAGCTCTAAACAATAACATGCATGTAAAAAGTGAGCATGTTGCCACAACTTGGACTTCCTGAATGAAAAATAACACAACCGCTGCCACACAATAGAGGATGCTGCTTGATTTTGGGTTATGCACATTGTTGAGGGGGAGTGGAGTGAGCTTTACTGTGCATTTAACTTTTGTATCATATAATATGTTGGTGCCTGAGGCAAATATTCAAAACCTGCTTTGGCTGTCATACTAGTCAGGTGGTGGTATGCAACATCAAGCCTAACATCATTCTCATCTATGTTAACTTTTTACCTATACCATTTGAAAATTCACACCATTGGCTGAAGGACAGATGCTAAGATGTAAAGTGATAGAACAAACTTCAGGAAGAGATATTGTACAGCACCACCTAGAATGAATTAAAAGGAAGAAAAAGAACTTGATGTGAATACACACCAATAATTCAAGCAATAAGTTCAGCTGACAGACTTGTTGCCTCTAATGTTGTCTTGCAATCAATTCTAACCCTGAATTTTCTAATCTATTAGTCTAACATCACAACATACATTATTCCACATTAATAAATCCAGCTCCTATCTCTTATGTTCATATTCCACAGGTGGCTATTCCATGAACCCTGTGAAATTAGGATATGTTGTTCATGGCATGTTTAATTATGTCGATCCAAAGGTCATTGAGCTTTTGTGATCGGAGTTAATTTAGTTGTAATTTGAAAGTATAATTTGAAACTGAGCGTATTAACTACTTTTGTAAGTTTCTATATTTCCAATACTATGCAATAAAATTATTTGAAATTTTTGCATCAATTTTACATACATGCCCTCTTGTTCTAAATTATCATTATTCATTTATGGTAAACTGATACTTTTAAGTTCTAATGGAATTTATTTGTAACCCTACATGCTGGATCACCTAATTCTGAGACCACTTAACTCCTCTGAAGCAAGATCACAAGGTCTGTTTCATGCAATGTTAGAACATGCTTCCTTCCATATTACCCATGTATTTCAGCAGCTGGTATGATGCCGTGATACAGTGGAAATCCAAATGATGTTGAGTTGCTTATATTTATATGGCTATCATATGACCTTTGACATGATTAATTATGCATCTCCTACTTCAGGTACCATGCTCTAAGGGGGTGATGGCAACCATGGACTTCCATTAGATTGGTCCACGATTATGCTTGGCAAAGTACTGCAGTGTTTGCTGTTGGTTTCTGCAGTATGGTTGACCAGGAAACTCTCCTGCTCTTGTCGATTATATTAGGCACATTTGAAAATTTTATAGGCTGATAACCAACCTGTTTTGGCTATGTTATGAATGCACTTCTGTGGCCATCAAGTTCTGGAGTGGGACTTGAAGCCAGAGCTTCTGGCCCAAAGATAGAAATGCTTCCACTAAACCACGAGACCTCTGTAATTACACAATAGTCTTCTCCATTGTCAATCACAATGGTCTTCTCTTGTTTGGTTCCACTTTTATCTATCTGTTCTTAACCACTGTCACTAAAAAAGGTTTCTCTTTTCAATGCCTCAGGAGTTTCCCTCAGGTCAATCTGTAGTCCTTTCTTTTGCTCATATACATGCTGCCCCGTGGCAACATTATCTATGAACAAGGGACAAGTCTCCACATGTATGCTGGTGACCACTCAGATGTGCTTTTCACTCCTTTTGATACCTCCAATGTGTCTGTGCTGCTAGACTGCTTGTCCAATACTGCACCTCTACTTTGGGAAGGCTGTAGCCACCATCTTTTGCTCTGACACAAATTTTGTATCCTCACACAGACTACATCCTTCTCTTTGATCGTTGTCTCAGGCTGGATAAGATTTTGCAAACTGTCCAACCCTGAGCTGAGTTTTCGCCTCATCATCATAACATGAAACCACCTACTGTCACCTCTTGGGCATCACTTCCCACACTTCAGTCTATTTGATAATGAAACCTCATTTGTTTGTTTGTCATGTCTAGACTTGGATACACCAGTGCTCTCCTAGCTGGCCTGCCATCAAGAATCCTGCTGCATGTAACCTTAGCCTGCATCATTCCATTTTCCTTTACCCCTTTCCCCACTGACCAATGTTGGCTCCCTGTTTCCCAAAGCTTCAAAGTGAAAACACTCATCTTTGTGATTAAATTGGCTTCCTTTAATTGGCCTTAATAAGGATCTCAATGAGCTGATGTGAGGTGGCACGGTGGCACAGTGGTTAGCACTGCTCTCTCACGGTGCCAGGGTTCGATTCCCGCTTGGGTCACTGTCTGTGCGGAGTTTGCACGTTCTCCCCATGTCTGCGTGGGTTTCCTCTGGGTGCTCCGGTTTCCTCCCACAGTCTGAAAGACATGCTGGTTAGGTGCATTGGCCATGCTAAATTCTTCCTCAGGGTACCCGAACAGGCGCTGGAGTGTGGCGACGAGGGAATTTTCACAGTAACTTCATTGCAGTGTTAATGTAAGCCTACTTGTGACTAATAAATAAATAAATGAGCTACTTGCATGCTGGTGGGTAGCCCTGCTGTCCTCTGATCTAGCCTCTGCAAAAATGGCCCAGAAGCTGGAAGGAGCTGGGGAATTAGCTTCCCAACTGCCTCTGACCCTGGCACCAGTAAGGAGGCCAAAAATGTAGCCTGTTACCTCTGTTTCTCTCTGCACAGATACTGCCAGACCTTATGTAATTCTATCATTTTCTATTTTTATTTCTTTCAGATTTCCAGCATCTGCAGAATGTTGCTCTTGTATTTGTGTTTAATTCACTGCCATATTTCTTCCAAGAATTTGCACCATGTAAAATGTTCTGCTCTACTCACCAATGGCATTTCTATTTGTCAGTTCTGATGAAGGATCATCGGCCTGAAACATTATCTCTGTTTCTCTCTCCACAGATATTGCCAGGCTGAGTAGTTTGAATATCTTCTATTCTTATTTCAGAAACAGACCATTTGTGTCAACTCTGTTACTGCTTATGCTCCATATGAGCCTCCTTTCACCCTACAATATCTAACCTTAACAGCATACCCTGTGTTCCTTTCTCCCGCGTGTACTTATCTAAGCTCTACTTAAATACAGCTATTTGCCTCAACTACTTCAAG
Organism: Mustelus asterias; assembly: GCF_964213995.1. NCBI lineage: Eukaryota > Metazoa > Chordata > Chondrichthyes > Carcharhiniformes > Triakidae > Mustelus > Mustelus asterias. Next base: position 273,868 of record NW_027590443.1, read on the forward strand.
TTGTAGTGATGTGAAATTCTCTCTGGGTAAAAATGTCTCTCAAAAATTCCTTATTGAATTTGTTTGTGATTATCTTACATAGCTTACATTTTTAACCTCAGTTTTGGACTTCGTCACAAAGAGAAACATCTCTGTCTACCCATCAAACACCTTCCTATTTATAGTCCTCAGCCTTCTCTCTGCTGGATATTCTATTTGAAGAAACAATCTTCCCTATTACAGGATCGTAGGATAAAACAGCGCAGAAGAAGCCCATTCACTCCACAATGCCAGTGCTTGCACTGTGAAAGAGCTATCCATTTAGTTCAATCCCTATTCTTTCCCCAAAGCCCTACAAGTATGTACATATCATAAAAGTAATCAACTACAGTAATGAATAGAATATACAGCAGTTGTGTATCTTGAGTTTGTAATTATGAGGTACTATAGTCTGTCTTGAGGCCCCAGTTGAAAAGGGGAAAGTAGTTATGTATTAAATGTAACTTATCACCTAATTAATTAATTATGGTCACCAGAGGATAAAAGAGTCAGTGAAAATTGATAGCGTCCTCTAAGTATGAGCCTGGAAAAAGAGAGGTTTATTGTCCAAACAAACAAAAGGAAGGCAGAGAGCAGAATACCAAGCAGTGAACAGCTATTGTGAAGACCACTTTCTGTCATCACTCAGTGGGAGATTTTGTGACTGTGAGCTTTCAAAGAACAAAGGAATTTTCCCCCTGCAAAAGTAACGTTGTTTATTTTCTTGACATCATCTTGACTTGTGCGATGATTAGAAGTGATGTCATGTGACATGATCCCATTAGTATAAATGTTTCAAACTTTTTTACTTGTATTACATAGAATAGACAGCACAGAAACAGCTCCAACCAACCTGACCCAAAATAAGTTACATTTCTGAGATGATCTTGCAGCTCCGAGTCATAGTTAATCAGGAATTCTATTTTACAATCTCATAAAGCACATGCTTGATGGGCAAGGAGGTACTCTCATCTCATGGTAGAAGTAAAGAGAAGTGCAAGATTGGTGGCAGAGTGGACATTGAAGAAGGTTATCTCGGATTGCAATGGGATCTTGATCAATTGGGCCAGTGGGCTGATGAATGGCAGATGGAGTTTAATTTCGATAAATGCGAGGTGATGCATTTTGGTAGATCGAACCAGGGCAGGACTTACTCAGTTAATGGTAGGACGTTGGGGAGAATTATAGAAAAAAGAGATCTAGGGGCACAGGTTCATAGCTCCTTGAAAATGGAGTCACAGGTGGATAGGGTGGTGAAGAAGGCATTTGGCATATTTGGTTTTATTGGTCAGAACATTGAATACAGGAGTAGGGACATCTTGTTGAAGTTGTACAAGACATTGGTAAGGTCACACTTGGAATACTGTGTATAGTTCTGGTCACCCTATTGTAGGAAGGATATTATTAAACTAGAAAGAGTGCAGAAAAGATTTACTAGAATGCTACATTTGAGTTATAAAGAGAGGCTGTATAGACTGGGACTTTTTTCCCTGGAGCTTAGGAGGCTTGGGGGTGAGCTTATAGACGTCTATAAAATAATGAGGGGCATAGGTAGTCAACATTTTTTCCCAAAGGTAGGGAAGTCTAAAACTAGAGGGCATAGATTTAAGATGAGAAGGGAGAGATACAAAAGGGTCCAGGGTAGCAACGTTTTGCACACATAGGGTTGTGAGTGTCTGGAACAAGCTGCCAGAGGCAGTAGTAGAAGCTGGTACAATTTTAGATAGTTACATGGGTAAGATTGGTACAGAAGGATATGGGCCAAACATGGGCAATTGGGAATAGTTTAGTGGTTTAAAAAAAAGGGCAGCATGGACAAGTTGGGCCGAAGGGCCTGTTTCCATGCTGTAAACTTCTATGATCTATGAACTTCAAAAGTAAAAATTGGTAAGTTTTCCTGAGCTTGATTCTCAGCAAATACTGCATCCTGTTGTAAAATTGTTCTGCAAAAGGCAAAAAATCCCTTTTGGGACAAACTTCTTCTCTGATGAAAACAGTTGAATGTGTTCATGTTTGTGCCCTTTGAACCTGAGAGAGCAAATCTAGAGATCCATCAGGATGGGAAAGACCTTTCTGAGGACAAGTAGATCAATGGGAGAGATGAGAGATTGGTGGAGTAGATTGACAGATGAAGTATTGTGGTGAATGGAGAGCCAATGGAGAGCCAAAGACTGGAGAGTCAGAAATTTGAAAGTGCCGCTAAATGATTAGGAGAAAGAGGTGTTTCTAGAGGAAGTTGCAATGGTACGGTGAAGTTAGAAGTGAAAGAGGGTCAGTGGTAAGGGATATAAAGAAGTAATCATAGCTAGACTTTTCTATAGATGGGAAAGTCGAGGAGATGGCCTTGAATGTGAGAATGAGGTTGAAGGAAAATGAGGGTAGTGAACTCAGGAGAGAGGGCACAATGAGTTGATTTGGTGATTGAAATAATAGAGGATGAAGAGTCACTATGCAGAGGCTGAGGGATAAAAGGAATGAGTACATCTTGGTGAAAAGCTGTGTGTGGTTTGAGGTGCTGTTATGCAATGAGGATTTGAAAATGGAGGTTCGAGGTGTGGATCAAGTAAGCTGCTCAGAGGTTGAGAAAGTTCCTTAAGAGTAGGGGGTTGACTCTAAGGAGAGAGTTAGTGATGAGCCCCACACAATCACCACCTCAGCAGTCTTGGTGGGGTAGCTAAAGGGAAGTATTGCCAGGTGAGAAGCTATTAGTAAGTCTCTATCTAGCCACAATGTCAATCAAATCATCCTTATGAAGATTATAGATGTCAAGGGCCTTGTTCATGAGTGAATGTATATTCTGGAGGTAAATGTGGAGAGGTGTAGTAATTATTAATATGCTGGCAGGGTCCAAGGAGGCAACAGTGGGTAAGATCAATGAGATGGGAAGGAGATTGGTGAAATTAACCCTCAGCAAATCTTTTGTGATGCTGAAAATGTCAGCATGAGCGTACTTTTAGATTTCATGTTATATTAACAAGCATCAGAGCGTCTGCTATGAAGAGAGTAACCAGAGCAAGTTGCATAAAGTCTATAGCACATTTGTCCCTCCCCCACCCTCACACGGAGAAATTCGGTATAGCAATGAAAAGCTTGTTTGTTTCATTTTTCAAAGAAGTATTTTCTTTATTACAGCAAAATCAATGATTATTGGCGAGGCGGTGGTGGTGTAACTGTATTCTCACTGGACTAGTAATTCCGAGACCCAAGGAAATGCTCTGGGACCATGGGTTCGAACCCCACCAGATGGTGAAATTTGAATTCAATAAAAATCTAATGATGGCCATGAAACAATCGTTGATTTTCATTTTTTTTAAAACCCATCTGATTTAATAATGTCTTTTAGGTCTGGCATACATGTGACTCCAGCCAGCAATGTGGTTGACACTTAAATACCCTCTGAAATGGCCGAGCAAGTCACTCCATTGTATTAAATAGCTAAAAAGCTTTAAAAGAATGTAACCAAACAGACCACCTGACACTGACCTTAGCACTGGGAATGAGAACTGCAAGGTCCTCCTTCCTAACATCTGGGGGCTAGTGCTGAAATTGGAAGAACTGTCTCACAGTCAAGCAACAGGCTGATATAGTCACACTCACGGGATCATACTTTGCAGACAATGGGTAGAATTTTTCACTCAATGCACAGAGTGCTGGCTTTCAAGCTGCACAGTGGAGATTTCACTCCAGATAATCCAGCCTGCTCCCCATATGTTCGAGTGAAACCCCCTTTCCATGGCTTAGAGGACCCCCACAAACATAAATGGAATCCCCTCCCCCAGTGGAGCTCCCTAAAGGACCTGCCTCTGGTACTGCCCCCTGGCAGTTCCACCTTGGGGACAGACATGGCTCTTTCCCCTTTGGACTATACTTACGTGTGCACTCCTGAATTCCCCTTGACTGCTTCATGTTTTTAAAAAATGATTATAAACCTCACCCACATGATGCGGGTATTCTGAATGTGGGGGTGGGGGCCGGGGGGGGCGGGGGGTCGATATGGTGGGGAAGCCTATTAATCATACTGAAATTCATTAAAATGTATGGAAATTTATGTCACTAGCGAGATTCTCATTTTCCGGATTCTTGAGAGATTTTGGGCCCATGTCGCCGTTTGTGCTCATGGAAGATATGAGTGCAAATTTGTGCCCAATGACCCACACATCACCGGCCCCTGCTGGAACAGGACGTACCCAGCAGAAATACAGGCATATACAGTCGGGAGTCCTCAACATCGAATCTGGACCCCCATGAAATCTCATGGCATCAGATCACACATGTGCAAGGAGACTTTCTGCTAATTATCATGTACCACTGTCCCTTCTTCCCTCAGCTGATGAATCAGTACTTCTGCATGTTGAATACCATTTGGAGGAAGCATTGAGGGTGGCAAGGGCTTAGATGTACTCTGGGTGGGGATTTCATTGTCCAACATCAAGAGTGGCTCCAGTAGCACTACTACAGACTACTGGCTGAGTCCTAAAGAACATAGCTGCAAGACAGGGTCTGCGGCAAGGGAACCAGCAAGAAGGCAAAACATACTTCACGTCATCCTCACACCCGCCTACCGCAGATGCATCTGTCCATTGTTGGGGGCCAGATCAGAATAGGTATATTCTGAAGTTAACCTAGACTCCAACTTTTATTTTAGATTTTGGCATTAAGGTGAGCAAAAGGTGTTTTGCTCCAGGTATGATTCAATTAACCCAGTAGGAGGCTTTTATCAAAAGAAACTACCTAAGAACACAGAATATTACAAAAGAATTAGCATAACTTTTACCAATTAAAAAACTTAAACATGACAAAGTATAATTCTTAATAGCTATCCATCTCTATTGTTCCAATTTAGCAGTATCCCCATAAACAAATTCATTCTTCATAACCAGTTAGCACTGAAAGCAGATAAGCCCATGTGGATGCTAGATTTCTAGCCATTTAATGCCTCTGAACAGAAATCCAGACAGACACCTGTCTTCTGCTTCTCATACAACAGACTCTTAACTCATGATATATCTTCAAACAGCAGAACCTCAGAGAAATAAACCTAGTCTCTGGCAGATACCAGTCTCCAGATTTCAGAGAGGGGAAAAGAGAGGCCCTGCTCTCTAACAACTCCAAGCAGCATCTGAGCTTGAGTTCGTTATGTAAGCCTTGCTCCACCCAGTCATATGACCTTACCTGTCAATCAACCTAATCAAGCCCACTTTGAAATACCCCAGGGGAACACTAAAAACAACAAAACAGCATTAGTCCAGATTAAAACAAACATTATAGCAATTAAGATCAATTATGTTGCTGCAGTAACAACAGAGGCTGCTGGTTACATTCAAAACAGCACCAATAATAAAATGAATTGCTACAAAAGATCCTGCACAAGAAACATGACACAAATACATTTCTTTAAGGCACTGTATCGTCACACCATGACTGTATTGGTGGAAATGACCACAGCACACTCCATGATACCCTCCATCATGCTGGTTGGCACTACCACTATGCCAAATGGGATAGATTTTGAACATATCTAGCAACTCAAGATTGGCCAACCATGAGGCGATGTGGGCTATCAGCAGCAGCATAATTGTACTTAATCGCAATCTGTAATCTTGTGGTCTGGCATTTCCCCCACCCTATCATTACCAGCAGGCCAGGGGATCAACCCTGGTTTAATGAAGAGTGCAAGGGGGCAGGGGCAGCACCAGGCATACCTAAAAATGAGGTGTCAAACTGATGAAGTTACAACACAACTACTTGTGTGCCAAACAGCATAAGCAGCAAGCTTAGATAGACAGACCAAGCAACTCCACAACCAACATGTCAGAGCTAAACTCAGCAGGCCAGCCACATCCACTCATGAATGACAGTGGACAATTAAACAACTCACTGGAAGAGGAGACTCCACAAACATCCCCACCCTCAATGATGGAGGAGCCCGGCACACCAGTGCAAAAGACAAGGCTGAAGCATTTGTAGCAATCTTCAGCCATAAGTGCAGACTGGATGATCCATTTCAGCCTCTTCCCGGAAGTCCCCAGCATCCCCAGTTTAGCCAATTCGATTCACTCCATGTGACACTAAGAAGCGGCTGAAGGCACTGTATACTGCAAAGCTTATGTGCCTGACAAGCAGTCTACTTGATTGGCACTCCATCTGCAAACATTCACTCCCTCCACCACAAATGCACAGTGGCAGCAATGTGCACCATCTACAAGATGCACTGCAGGAACTCAGCAAGCCTCCTTTGACAGCAACATCCAAACCCAAGAGGCACTACCAACTAGAAGGACAAGAGCAGCAGACACATGGGAACACCATGACCTAGACAGTTCCCTCCAAACCTGTCACCATCCTGACTTGGAAATATATCGCTGTTCTTTCACTTTTGCTGCATCAAAATCCTGGAACTCCTTCCCTGACAGCACTGCAAATGTACTTATGTACATACTTACAGCTCAAGAAGAAAGCTCATCACCCCCTTCTCGAGAGCAATTAGGGATTTTCAATCATTGCTGGACGAGCAAGCAATACCCACATTCCATGAATAGATAAAAAGAATAAACCAGCTAGTGAAGATTTTAGTATATGACCAATAACTCACTGGCCATGAAATCAAATCCCAACATGGAAAACCGAAGTCGAATTTAATAAATCCGTTGATTTTTGGCTGCCAGAAACAAAAGAAAAACTATGAAAGCTACCTATTGTCTTTAATAGCCAGCTGATTCACTTCAAGGATTTGATTTGATTTGATTTATTATTGTCACATGTATTAGTATACAGTGAAAAATATTGTTTCTTGTGCGCTATACAGACAAAGCATATCATACATAGAGAAGGAAAGGAAAGAGTGCAGAATGTAGTGTTACAATCATAGCTGGGGTGTAGAGAAGGATCAACTTAATATGAGGTAGGTCCATTCAAAAACCTGATGGCAGCAGGGAAGAAGCTGTTCTTGAGCCGGTTGGTACATGCCTCAAACCTTTGTATCTTTTTCCCAACGGAAGAACGTGGAAGAGAATATGTCCGGGGTGCATGGGATACTTAATTATGCTGGCTGCTTTTCCGAGGCAACGGGAAGTGTAGACAGTGTCAATGGGTGGGAGGCTAGTTTGAGTAATGGATTGGGCTTCGTTCATTACCCTATGTAGTTTCCTGCTGTCTTGGACAGAACAGGAGCTATACCAAGCAGTGATGCAGCCAGAAAGACTGCTTTCTATGGTGCATCTGTAAAAGTTGGTGAGAGTTGTAGCCATATGACATGCCATATTTCCTTAGTCTTCTGAGAAAGTAGAGGCATTGGTGGGTTTTCTTAACTATAGCATCGGCATGGAGGGACCAGGACAGGTTGTTGATGACCTGGACACCTTAAAACCTGAAGCTCCTGACCATTTCTACTTCATCCCCATTGATGTAGACAGGGACATGTCCTCCACTCTGCTTCCTGAAGTCGATGACTATCTCCTTTGTTTTGTTGACATTGAGGGAGAGATTATTGTCCTCGCACCAGTTCACCAGATTCTCTATCCCTTTCCTATAATCCGTCTCGTCACTGTTTGAGATTCGACCCACTACGGTGGTATCATTGGCAAACTTGAAAATCGAATTGGAGGGGAATTTGGCCACAGAGTCATAGGTGTGTAAGGAGTATAGTAAGTACAACGCAGCCTTATGGGGCACCGGTGTTGAGGATGATCGTGGAGGAGGTGTTGTTGCCTATCCTTACTGATTATGGTCTGTGGGTTAGGAAGTTCAGGATCCAGTTGCAGAGGGAGGAGCTGAGCCCCAGACCACGGAGTTTGGAGATGAGTTTTGAAGGAATAATGGTGTTGAAGGCTGAGCTGTAGTCGATAAATAGGAGTTTGACATAGGTGTCTTTGTTATCTAGGTGTTCCAGGATTGAGTTCAGGGCCAGGGAGATGGTATCTGCTGTGGACCTGTTGCAGGGGTAGGTGAACTGTAGTGGATCCAGGCAATCTGGGAGGGTGGAATTGATTCATATCATGACTAATCTTTCGAAGCACTTCTTAACGATGGATGTCCGAGCCATTGGATGATGGTCATTAAGGCACACTGCCTGGCTTTTCTTTGGTACCGGGATGATGGTCATCTTCTTGAAGCAGATAGGGACCTCAGATTGATGTAAAGAGAGATTGAAGATGTCTGCAAATACCCCCGCCAGCTGATTCGTACACGATCTGAGTACTTGTCCAGGTACGCCATCTGGGCTTGTCACTTTCCATGGGTTGACCTTCGAGAAGGCTGCTCTGATGTCTGCAATGGTGACCTCAGATACAGGTTCACTTCAGGCTTCCAGGGTGGAAGGCGTGATCTCGCTGACCTCTTGCTCAAAACGGGCATAGAATGCATTGAGCTCATCGGGTAGGGGTGCATTGGTGCCGGCGATTTTACATGCCTCTATCTTGTAGCCTGTTATGTCTTGCAGACCTTGCCATAGTTGGTGGGAGTCCGTACGGCTAGCCTGGGACTCTAGCTTGGTCCGCTACTGTCTTTTGGCATCTTTGATGGATCTTCATAGATAATATCTGGCTTTCTTTTATAGGTCAAGGTCACCTAACTTGAACGCCTCAGACCTGGACTTCAGCAAGCAGTCGATATCCCTGTTCATCCATGGCTTCAGGTTGGAAAACACACGGATTTGCTTCTTTGGCACACAGCCTTCTACACACTTAATAATGAAGTCAGTTACTGTAGTGGTGTACTCGTTCAGGCTGGTCGCAGAGTTTTTAAATACTGACCAGTCTACTGACTCTAACAGTCTTGTAGGAGGTCATCCAAGTCCTCAGACCAACATTGCATGACTTTCTTTAACGGATTCTACGGTTTCAGTTTTTGTTTGTAAGCTGGGAGCAGGAGCACAGCCTTGAGGTCTGATTTGCCAAAGTGTGGGTGGGCGATAGAGCGGTAGGACGTTTGATATTTGTGTAGCAGTGGTCTAGGATGTTTGGCCCCCTGGTTGAACAGGAGACGTGTTGGTGGTATCTTGGTAGGATGTTCTTGAGCTTGGCCTGATTGGAGTCCCCGACCACGATGAACAAGGCCTCAGGATGTTTTGGCTCAAGGCTATTGTAACAGTGTATATTTTGTCCAACAACACATCCGCCTTGGGTGAGTTGTAAACTGCCATCAGGATACCAGAGGTGAACTCCTGTGGAAGGTAGTAGAGGCGGCATTTTAGCCTCAGGTATTCTAGGTCCAGGGAATAGAAACTTGCCAGTGTTGCTATGCCTAGGCACCATGAGGTGTTGATTAGGAGGCAGATCTCACCTCCCCTAGCCTTGCCTGAGGATGCTGTATGGTCCATTTGGTGGATTGAGAAGCCCTCTGGTTGTAGGACACAGTCCGGTGAAGCAGGAGAGGCATAGAATCTCCCCTCACCCCCTCCCCGGCAGTGTGACATAATTTGGGGGCATTGTCAGGGGATTCCGTTGGGGGGGGTAGTGGGGGGGTTACCCTCCTCCATTGGTCGGTAGGTTCCCCTTCTGCATGTGAGGTTTTGTTTTTGCGCCCACCTGCCGGTGGGGGGGGGCCCCATGTCTGTGTGGGGAGTGGGTGTTCCCCTTATCAGCCAGGACTACCGATGTCCATGTGACAGAGATGGGGGGGTCTTCTAATTAACTAATTAAACTTTGAAATCACAGTGCCCTTTAAAAATGACACCCTGATCTAAGATTCCTGGTACTGTTGGCTTTTTCAGGCTTCGTTCCTCCAGCTGGCTATGTGAACTGTGCTAGTCCTTTGAAATTGAACAGATTGTCTCTTCATTCGTGAAAATGAAGCCATCTTACCCCCATGTTCTGGACCGTTGTCGCCAAACTATTCTGCCTTTCTTTTTCCCTTTTAACTTTCAAAAGCTACCTTAAAATTTAACTCTCAATCATATTTTGGTTGCCTCCCAAGCACACTTTCTGTTGCTTGGGTCTAATTCTCAACACTGAAGTGCCTCAGGTCATTTGGCTACATTCAAGGAACTGCATAATTTTAAATTGTTCACAAAGCTTACCTTGGGCACAGTACTTTGAAAAGTCTTTCAAATATGAATTTAATCTCTTCTTTTGAAAGTTGATGTTGTATGGTCCGTGATTTAGTCACAGTCACCGTTTTGTACCAAGTATTCTGAAGGACTGACTACTGTGTTACAAGGAAAATTGTTTTGAAGCCTCACAGTTATTTTCTTTTGCAGTCTGGCCTGAATGGTTGGTGCCGTATCTGGATTCAAATTGAATAGTGAGCTAGATATTCTGTTTCTCTTCTTAACTTCCTACAACATACAAGTTCGGAGTAGGAGTGGGCCACTGGGCCCTTTGAGCCTGCTCTGCCATTCAGTAAGATCATGGTTGATCTGACTGTAATCTTCCTCCTGCCTCTGCTAACTTTTCACCTCCTTGTTTATCAAGAATCTATCCACCTCTAGATTGAAAATTTTCAAAGACTCTGCTTCCACTGCTTTTTGATGAAGGGAGTTCCAAAAATTCACAACCCTCAGAGAAAAAAAATCTTCCAATCCTGTTTTAAAACGCTTTATTTTTAAACTATAGCCCCTAGTTCTAGATTCTCCAACAAGAGGAAACATCCTCTCAACATCCACCCTGTTAAGACCCCCAGGGATCTTCAGTCAAGTCACTTTTTACTCTTCTAAACTCCAGTGGATACAAGCCTAGTCTGGCAATCTTTCCACATCTTGCCCGTTCCTGGTTTACTGGTTTATGTTTAGTAAACCTCTGATCTGGTCTAATGCATTTACATCGTTCCTTAAATAAAGAGATCAATGCTGTACACATTACTCCAGATGCAGTCTCACCAGTGCCCTATATAACTGAAACACAACTTGCATACTTTTATATTCAATTCCCCTTGCAATAAATTTTATGAGCTTTCCTAATTACTTGCTGTACCTGCATACTAGCCTTTTGCAATTCATGCACCTGGACACCTAGATCCCTCTGAATCTCAGAGCTTTGCCATCTTTCACCATTTAGATAATACGCTTTTTTATTCTTCCTGCCAAAATGGACAGTTTCACATTTTTTAGCCAGCCAATCTTAATCATACCAGTAAGTTACCCCTTACTCCTGACACCATGAAATTTTATTTCCTGCTATAACTTTTGATGTGGCACGTTAACAAATGCCTTATGGAAATCTAAATACAGTGCATCCACTGGTTTCCCTTTATTCATAACACTTGTGACTGTTATGAACCCCACTGATGTTAAATGCGAGAGTGTCTCAACTTGAAACACTAGTTTTCAGTGGTGTATATTTGTTTGGATTAATGTGAGGAGCCATGTACAATCCAATGAGAAATCGTCCAGTCTTTATGTAAACAATTAATGAAGAATATTTATTGAAGTAAAAGAAAAATACACAATAAGAAAGACTATAATACATTTTGACACTTAAGTATATGAATGATTCAACACACACTGTTTCTCTGAGATTACCGCTCGTTCCCAAACTATACCCAAGTTCCCTGAACTCACTGAAACTCCTCTTTTCCAAAACAACATCCAATTTTGTAACACTAAGTAAAATCCAGCTCATAGTTAGCACACAATACAGCTTAGATGAACAGATCTGGGAAACCATCTCTTGATGGTTCAACAAAGGTATGAACTTTCAGCCTTCAGAAGAATTTCTGCAATATGTCTTGGCTTTGAATCTTAGATGAAAGACTAGCCTCTCGGGCTGTTGGATGTTACTAGCCTCCATGGCTGTAGATGTGAAACTGGCCTGGTTCCTTCTGAGGGTGCTGGTATTTAGACCCTTCAGTCTCTTTAATATTTCATTCTGTGGATTTGGCTGTCTGCACCTTTCAGATTCCTTGACTTTAGAAATTAGCATCTGTATACCTCTACAGACCTCTCAGTCATCTCGGTAAGCTATTTCTACTGATAGGGCAATTTACACCTGTTCATGTCTAGATACTTGCTAATCTTGTTACTGGACAAATTGCATCTTATCATGCCTTTATAATGCTGGCTACTGCTGTCACTCGGCAGATTTCTACCTGGGCAATTTGCATCCTAGCATACCTTTTAAAATCCTTGGAACTTATTGCTAGGCAGATTTGACTGACTGACTCTTTCAAAGAACTCCAATAAATTGGTTAAACATGATTTCCCTTTCACAAAAACATGTTGAGTCCGTCCTATTGCATTGAATTTCTCATAACATACCTAATAATAGCTTCCAGCATTTTCCCTATGAAAAATGTTAAGCTAACTGCCCTGTAGTTTCCTGTTTTCTGCCTCCCTCCCTTTTTGAATAAGGGATCTACATTTGCTATTTTCTAATCTAATGGTATCTTCCCTAAATCCAGGAAATTTTGGAAAATTAAAATCAAAGCATCAGCTATCTCACCCACCACTTCTTTTAAGTCCCTAGGATGAAGTCCATAATGACCTGGGCACTTTCTCGGTGATTGCAATTTTTCTGAGTTCCTCCCTCCCTTCCAATTGCTAATTTACAGCTATTTCTGGGATGTTACTTGTATCCTCTATAGTGAAGACTGATGCAAAATCTCTGCCCAGTTCATCTACCGTCTCTTTATTTTCTATTGTTAATTCCCCAGACTAATTTTCTATAAGACCAATGCTCACTTTAACTCTTTTCTTATTTAACTGTCTACAGAAACTCTTAATCTCTGTCTCTATATTTCTAGCTAGCTTTCATTCTTACTTTAATTTTCCTTCCTTAGTAATCAGAGTCAGGTATAATTTAGATAGAGCGAGTTAGATTGATAGTTAAACGGCAAAGATTGGGACAAATTGGGAAGGAGGGAAGTTGAGTCAATTGGAGAAAAGTGGTACATCCTTAGAAGATGGAGATGTAAAACTGAGATACTGCTGCCGACACTTCTCTCATGGATCAATTGTTTTGACAAATCTCAAGGCATGTTGATTTGGCAGCTGCTTCTTTGGTGTACAACATCTCCATCTTCTAAGGATGTACCACTTTGCTCCAATTGACTCAACTTCCCTCCTTCTCAAGTTGTCCCAATCTTTGCTGTGCAACAGAATTATGGGCTCAATTGTCTCAGTTTTTGCTCTGATTTCCGATGCTGTGTTGTTGGCTTTGGGCTGTTCGCATGGATAGTGAACTCAGCAGCACTAAAGCACAATGATGTGCATTATTCTGACTTGTTAAATCTCACTACTGCATGCAATCTCAAACTCTTGCAGCACTTCTGCCGTCTGCACATTATTTACAGCGTCAAGAAATTGACATTTACAGGATGTTGAAAATTCAGGTTTATGTCCAAATATAGAAAACAAATTTGAGCCCATTAAAGGCAGCTTACTGCTGGTGACAAATTAAGACTGTATCATTTGTTCGACTGGTCCCCAGGTGAGGTCCCCCATTTTGTTATCCTCCACCCCTCCTGTGGGAACTATCTTGGTACAAATCCCAATTTGTTAAATTCCCGACAGGATACCCCCATCTCCAAACATTGTTATGCTCCCCCAGCTGAGGGGGGATGTACTGGCTCCTTTACTTTATTCAACTGCTTTGGTTGGTCACAACAAGGTTAATTTGAAAGAAAAGGAGTTAAAGAAAAGTTAAAGAAAGAGTGAGTGTATTAGCTACTAAAACACAAGGGAAATAATTTTAAAAGTGCACATACATTCATACAGATTAGAAATGAGTAGTGAGTCCAAAAAGTTTTAAAAAGTTATGTATCAGTCTTTGACTTGTCCAAGAGAAGTAGGTGGTGAAATGTTGCTGCTATTACAATTTGTGATTCCAATATAGCTGACTTCAGCAGTTGATTATTTGGTTTTGTGATTCTTGGTTCTGCAGTTTAGGAGTTGCCCGACTTTCCTTTCAGTTGTGACTTTGTTGCCTTGGCATGCTTCCAGCAATCAGAAGGAAAACAAAATACGTAGGTTAGGATGATTGGCCATGCCAAATTGCCCCTTAGTGTCCCAGGATATCTAGGTTAGTGGTATAAGGAGTGTAAATATGTGGGGTTAAGTGGTAAACCTTGGTAAAAGTCAGTGTAGAACCGATGGGCCGAATGGGCTCCTTCTGCAGTGTAGGGATTCTAAGTTATCTAAGTATTCTAAGAGTTTTATTTTACCTGCCAGAGCAGGGTGACTAATGTCTTTCCTTGTTCCTGTGTTATACATTAACATACCGGCACCAGTACACACTGACCTGGTCTACATCTGGTATTTTATTTAAATCCCCTGTGTTCTCCTGGAAGGGAGGATCTCACAAATAGATTTGGTACATAACATATAGGATATAATTCCTTTTTCAATGATAATCAGCTTCCATTATCTCCACAGGAGATGGCAGTTCAGTCTCTATTGCTTCTTCCTTTGATATGCCACTGTCTGAAAAAGGATGTGACAATTCCATTGCCTCTCTCTCTCTCTTTCATTCTCTCATTGTTGAGTATAACCCACATAGGAACTTTGCAGAGAGTCACTGAATTATATTCTCAAAAAATACATCCTCATCAATCTTTGTCTTGTAAAGCCCTTTTGAAAACCATGTCTACGTTCAATATGTCCACATGTAATTTGGGACGTTACAGACTGGGCTGTTCTTCACGTAGCTGCGCGCTGGATAGATTGAGGTTCGAATAATCTGCCATAACCACACAGTTTAGTGAATGGCGTATGGCATGACAGGTAATGAATAAAAGAAACTTAATGTAAACATGTTTTTGAAAGAAGGCATAATCATTAAAGATTAAAAGGTGTTCTACATTGCTATAACTGATGGCATGACTGGATAGCACAGTTAATGCATTGTTTTTACATCTCAGGAACTTGGATTTGACCCCAGCTTGGAAGGTCCTCTTCTCTCTCTGGTTGAGTTCAATTAAATGAGTTGGACAGTGTCAATTACTTCCAAGGAAGTATAATATCATAGCACCAAACTATCCCCAGTTTGGTATAGCTTGGCCTGTTGGGACTCAGATGGGTCATAAGGGCAAATGACACACTGGTGAAATAGAAAGAACTCTTCTGAGGTTACAATTAATGCATAATTTGGAGCAGAATATAATTGGCTTTACTTTACAACTCGCTGTGGGTGTTCAGAACAAGGCTGATGGTAAACAGCAGGTTATTCCAAATCCCAGAAGGGAAACTTGAAACAGCTGCCCACAACTGTATTTGTCAATTTGATACAATAGAACCATAGAACCATAGAAATGTGAAGAAAAGTTTGAAATCCAGAGAATGGTGTCCCAAACATTTTATTTGTGACTCTTTAAAATGAAGTAAAGGTGTATTGAATAATAAAATAAACTAGTAGTACCTTAAACTAGGACAATGGCGACATACAGTGGCTGTAATTGAGCGGCCTCATTAGCTGTGGGTACAAATCCCACCGGTGGTATAATCAGATTCACACCCAAAGAAGACATGCATCTGATTTCCATAAATATTAATATATTGTATGATTACCAATCTTGAGGCCGTAGCATCCACCCATGATGTATCCTCTCTACCAACAGTGCCCGCACATTTCCCTTGTACTCTGGCTCTGCCCCATTTGGGGGGGGGGGGGGGGGGGGGTGTGTGAGGTGATGCTTGTTGGGGGGGGGGTTTGTGTCTGCATTGGAGTGGGGAGCTGTAACTTGTGAATGGAGTGTGAGGCCAGCGCCAGTAAAAAGGATGGGGATGGTGCCAGTGCTGGGACGGGTTGGTGCCAGAGAAGGGGAGGGGGCTAGCCCTGATGTCTTTGAGGTGGGGGAGGGGACTGCCCCAGTGGTGGGGGTGGGCGTGCAGAAATTGCACCCAGTATCTCTGACTTCATCTAGTTCCAAACACATTTATTTCACTACCTTCAGAGCTAATTCTCCCCGAGCATTCCACAGCATCTTATAGAACTTTTAAAGCTACAACAAGTCCAATAACAGTTACCACACCAGGCAGGTTCTTTGGTTTACCAAAGAAGCAAACCCCAAACAACAGGCTTCTCAAGACAGGTTTTCTTTGCAGACCTGTCTTGCTGGGAGTTAGACAGCTATTCCTTCTGTGGCTAAGGTTTGGCGCAGCTATTCTTGAATAGGTGTAATCATCTCCTGATATACAATCTTTCCCTTTTGATCTCCCTTTGTCTGAACTAACCTCTTCAAAAGTCAAACTTAACTTAATTTCATGAGTCTGCATTTTAAAATGTAAATGAAAAGTTCACATTTTGTCTCCTTTGAATTTCTGACACATTATTCAAACCCTTTATGTTCTGTTCCCCAGTGTTACCAGTTTGCCTTAGGTAAACATCTTTTCGCAGTTTTGCTTGATTCATAAAAAGCCCTAGTTCCATTAGCACAACCAAACTGTCCTTAACTTGAAGCAGTTTACATTTTTCAATAGTTTTTTAAAAATACATAACCAGCAGAGAACATTTCATTTTATTGGATTTTGCTGATTTTCTCATGTCATCACTATTTTCCTGTCAAGGGCACTAGCCTTAGAGCGAGCATTGCTGTTCTATGGTGCCCCAAAATGGAAAGCGGGTTCAATACTAACACTAACATTCATCAGTCTGATTAACACAAATTTCCAAAATATATTGATATTTATGGAGAAATGTAACTGCAAAGTCAAGGTCTTCAATTCTGGATGCAATGCTCTGTATAAACAGCCTGGCAAATTTAAATGGTTATTGATACATTTAAATTTCTGTTCTCAGGAAGTACAAAGTCTTTCAAATTATGTGTCGCCTAAATCAATGCCTTCAAAAAGATTAACAGAGTAACCGCACCCACAAGCAGGGATGTGTAATTACAGTTCAGACTGACATCAAAGCATTGATGGTAGATTCCAACCTCACAGAGTGCATCGAATGTGCAAATTGCTTGTAGCTAATTGTTCCATTACAATTAATCCTTTCTAATTCGTAACAGTTTAATTTCCTGAAGACATCTCATTAAAGTGGAGGCTTCATTTTTTTTTAAAAGGTGAGACATCTGGGAAGCAGCTTTTCAGTTCATTGCATTTCTATTTATATATGTACTGAGCCACAAAAATGTTTTCCCTTCAAAAAGTAAGGGAGAATATTGGAGAAACCCTCCCTTATTACTCTGTACACCCTTTGCAGGTAAGCTTAGTGTTGTGGGAAAATCACCACTCGGAGTCAGATTTAAAGATTCAACATGCAGTTTATCGGACAAAGCTTTGGGAGAAGCTCTGGGCCCTTTGCAGTGCTGCAGTCACCTTCTCGACTTTAAAATGGCAGCTGAGCTTCTTTTATACATTTTCAAATAGTGGACAAGTACAGACATTAGCAGTTAGCACATCGTTATACATTTCGGAGAGTAGACAAGTACGGACATTAGCAGTTATCACATCATTATACATTTATAATGTTGATGCCCCCACATCAACGACTGATCTCGTTACCAAAACTCATTGTTTTGGTTCTGCTTTATCTCAAGGTAAGGTGATCATCTGGGCCTCAAGGTCTGATTTATTTCCTCTAGTAATTAGACACTAACAGGATTTAACTCGTTGTGCAATGTCTGTGCCTAAGTCAGCACATCTTAATGTCTTTTCACAGAGTCCATTTTGTGCCAGGTAACTATCTTGTATCTTTTAATTTAGAGTTTACTCCAACAACCCTCCCTTTTGGTCAGGATTATGCTCTAATAATCCGATGGACCAACAATAGCAGCATTGTGGGTCCGGCAATTGATATGCCTGACCTGTAACTAACAGGCCACGCATTCACAGGTAGACTTCCACCTTCTCGCTCTTCATTGTCGTCGTCTTCCTTGGTGTCTTCAGGAGTTCCCATTAGATGTTCTTCTTCGGTGACCACACTGGCCCCTAGCACAATCCAAGCCATCATGACTTGACAGCAGACATTAAAACATCTGACAATCAGGCAGCAGACAATTATTATTACAATGAGAATAATTAGTCCATGCATTAAATAAGACCCCCAGGATCTCCTCAATAACCATTCGAGCCAGCTATTCCCCTTCTTGGGGCCTTGTCTAAAGTCATCGAGCTGCTTTCTTATGTCATTAATGATTTGGGTGATGTTGTAAGATTCATCTGTAACATGCGTTATACATTTGTCTCCTATTATTGTGCATTCTCCCCCCTGTTGGGCTAACTGATAATCTACGGCATAGCGGGTCTGCTGCGTGTACAATCTTAGTTCAGCCAGTTCTTGGTTGACGGCCTCCAGTGCCTTTGATGTGCTGTTCCCCAGGATGGTTAATCCACAGATAAGATGGTTTCTATTTTTGGCACTAATTACTCCTGCTGCTCCCCCCAGAGTCAGGGCCCCAATAAACCCGTAGCTGAGTGATGATCCCAGTGCGACCGAGACCTCCCAATCGGCACAGAATTCCTTGCTGATGGCCCGGGTCACTATCTTTCTCCGGATATGCCCTTTTTGAGGGCATGGAACAGTGAGTGGTCATATTGTTCCCACTGCAAAAAGGATCGCAAGGGTTGGTGTTGCCGTTGTGAAGGTGCCATCGAGAAGGAACACAAATCCCTTCTTGGCTCGGTAACATTTAATATCCTGGTTATTGGTCGGTACGACCTGTATATACCGTCAATTGCTCAGTTCACTTGACTTTCTGCCTGATCCTACCAATTGGTAAGTATCAAACGGGTATGTCCATGTGGCTGAGCTGACATGAGTCCCATTACACTGACCACAAATGAGTTGTCTCCCCGCGGTCATGTTCTGGCATCTTTGTTCGTTACAGGTACAAGTAAACTGGCCTCTGTTTACCTGACAGTGCTGACGGGCACACTGCGTCTGTACACAGGAAACATTCTTGGGGACCAAGGCATATGCACACCTCCCATCCCTGCCCCGAGAAGCAAAGCGGGTAGCTTGCATCATCTGAGCATACTCTTCCTCCCACTCCCTGGAGCCCCCTGCACACAGGATCTGCAGAATTTATTAGTTCCACACATCTTCCCTGTATACCCCTTTTATATTTGCCTGTTTGTCCTTTACAGGGTGCGTCCGAGGTATCTGCCCTATATAAGTCATGGGGGTCCACCCAGGGGTGGCCACAAATAGGGCCTCTACAGATTGGGCTAGCTAGATTGGTTCGATTACCACGTAAATGTACATGAGCCTTGTAGAATAAGTTATCTTCTAGCCCTGTCAATCTTACAATCGTGACAACATAGTGTGATGCAATTATATACGCGATCTTAGACATGTTCGCAACAGGCAAGTATTAATCTTATTACTCGATATTAACAACTTCCCAAAGGCTGTATTGCCAACCCGAACGCGTCAGTTAATCTTGCTTGTAGTTGTCACCTGTTTTGGGAAAGCACTCTGGTCACTTTATGGCTTACTTGTTAATATCACTCATTCGTTTCTTTGTATAATTTTAGCTGGGTCCAATGTTTCCATATACCTTTCCCCCTTATGTCCAGACAGGCACAGGTATCTCCACTAATTATGACCTCATATCGGCCATTCCATTTTGGTGTAAATCCTGACTTTTCAGGTCATGTTTTTACCATGACGTGACTTCCTGCCATCGGGACGTCAGGGAGCATTTCAAGCTCTCTCTGTGCGTCTCTTTCTTCCTGATTGTCTCTTACTAATTTACGCATCCCTTTTAGTTGGGCGCTTAGTTCCAAAACATATCGTTTAATTTTATCTTTTATTGGGCCTACATCGGCCCCAACTGTTATGGTGTTTTCTGGTAATTGCATCGCCCTTCCTGTCATTAGTTCATAAGGGGTTAATCCGGTTGTCCAGTTTGTCGTGGCTCTTAATCTCATTAATATAGTAGGTAATACTTATGTCCACATTTTTCCTGACGTTTGCATGGCCTTGGCCAAGGCATTCTTAAGGGTTCTGTTCATGCGTTCCACCATTCCAGAACTTTGCGGGTGGTAAGGGATGTGGAATTTCTGCTTTATGCCGATCAGTTGGCACACTGTTTTTATCAATTTCCCGGTGAAGTGCATCCCCTGATCTGAATCAATTTGTATGGGTATTCCCCATCTAGGGAAAACCTCCTCCGCCAATATTCTAGCCACCGTGGTAGCAGTACAATTCCTGGTAGGGAACGCTTCTACCCACCTGGTAAACTGGTCTATGACAACCAAATAATAGGTTTTGCTGTGGGATTGTGGTAGTGGCCCTGTGAAATCTATTTGCAGATGTTGCCAGGGTCCCTTTGATTGGGGCTGGTGTCCCATCTTAATTTTTATGCGTCGACCGGGGTTCACTGGCCTTTAATAATGCCTCGATCCTTTGTTGGTGTTTAATAGGAGTTCCTCCTGTGGTTACAAACCCCCTCCTACCCCATGCTGTCATATAATTGTGTGTTACCCCGAATGCATACCTACTATCGGTATATATATTTACTGTCTTTCCTTCGGACAATTCTAGTGCCTTTGTAAATGCCACTAGTTCCGCCACCTGCGCGGATAGACCTCCATCAATTCTTTCTGACTTTACCGTTTCCAATTTGTCATTTACTACTGCCCACCCTGTCCGGGGTGATCCTTCCACGTACTTACGTGAGCCATCTACAAAAAGGGTCTCTTCAGCTGTTGCTAAAGGTATATCCTTTACCTTACCTTCTTCTATATCCATATCTACATCTCCACAGTTATGTGGTTCTCCTGTATCCAAAATTCCTTCTGCTGGGTTATCTCCTGTGTCTCTTACTATTATAACTGATTTGCTGGGAGGTAGGAGGACGGCTTCCCATTTAGTCCTTCTCATGTTCGAGACGGACCTTAACTTTCCTGTATTTAGCATTTCCACCAAGGTGTGTTTGGTGTGGAGGATTATGTTTCCTGTAATTACTATGGGTTCGCTAACCTTTACAGCCCAGGTGGCGCAATCTAAGGCAGCTATGCGCCTTGGCAATCTGGTTACTACCGGCCCTTCTGCTGTTGAATAGTAACCTATGGGACTCCGTTTATCGCCATGATCTTGAGTTACTACTGCAGAGTAGAGCCCCCCTTCATTGTTACAGTGTATGTGGAAATCTTTATTGGAATCTGGTAGTCCCAGTCCGGGGGCTGATATCAGTTCTGCCTTTAATTTATTATAGGCCTCTTCTTGCTCAGGTCCACATTCTATGGAGTTTAAAGCTGGCTTTCCCCCTTTAACTAGCCTCTGTATAGGCTCTGCAATTTTGCGAATTCCGGGTTAAAACTTTGGCTATAATTAAGCAGTCCCAGCACCTTCCTGACTCCTGTTACAGTGACTGGCCGTGGCATTTGTTATACCGCTTTCTTTCAGTCTGTTGGCATCTCTTTAAGTCCTTGTGATATTAAGTGTCTGAGGTACAGGACTTGTGCTTTCCGATTTGTGCCTTTTTGGGGCTCACCTTTAACCCTGCGGTTTTCAGTTCATTCAACACTAGATATATTGCTCCCTGATGACCTGACTTAGATTCTGAGGCTATTAATATATCATCCACGTATTGTAGAATCGTGCTACCCTCTGGTAGTTCTACGCTTTTCAGGATGTCACTCATTACTCGATGGAAGATGGCGGGGCTATTGTGGAATCCCTGTGGTAGGCGAGTCCAAGTGTACTGTTTGTCTCCCACCGTAAATGCGAATTTGTCTTGGGATTCGGGATCCAAGAGTAGGGGCCAGGATCCATTGGCTGTATCTAATACGGTAAAGATTTTATGCTCCGGTGACAATCCATTCAGGATTGTCGAGGGGCTTGCTACAATGGGGTGCAATTTGGGCGTGACTTTATTGAGGGCAGTGTAGTCTATTGTGAGTCTGTAACTTCCGTCGGGTTTGCTCACTGGCCAGGTAGGGGAGTTAGTGGTACTCGTAGTTTCCCTCAGGATTCCTTTCTCCACTAACCCTTTAACTATTTCTACTACAGTTGCCTTTGCTTCCGGTTTTATCGGGTACTGTCAGTGGGGCTTGTGCTCCGGTCCGGGCACCTTTATCGGGTCAGTTTTGGTTAGGCCAGTGTCTAATTTCGTTTCGGCCCATACTCCGGGGACGGAGGCACAGATGGCTCCAAACCCCTTTGTTTCTAGTCGCCAATCTCTGGTGGTGGCTGTGATGATGTGGAGATGCCGGCGTTGGACTGGGGTGAACACAGTAAGAGTTTTAACAACACCAGGTTAAAGTCCAACAGGTTTATTTGGTAGCAAATACCATTAGCTTTCGGAGCGCTGCTCCTTCGTCAGATGGAGTGGAAATCTGCTCTCAAGGTGGCTGTGGCCACCTTGATAGTCTCGAGGTGACTCGTGAGGTTTCCCATTCCGGTTTTCCGACTGTCCCGTTTCGGCCAGATTAGCTCTCCCTTCCCACAGTCAATCAAAATTTCATACTCCTTCATTAAGTCATTTCCCATTATTGTACCCTCGTTATTTTTACATACATAGAATCTCATAGGCATATACAAATAATTTATTTCTACTAACGTGGTCTTGCTCAGGTAGGCGGGTGTTTTGTCCCCTCCTATCCCTGTTAGATAAATCATCCACTTGTAGTGGGTAAGGGAAGGTTGGTGACAGATATGGATGCACCTGTGTCCACCAGCATCTCACATTGCCTGCCCCCTACTAGTGCAGACACATAGATCCTTCCCTCCTTCTTACCCTTATGAATGGGGGCTGCAGGTCGTCAGTCTTGCTGATCTCGGAGGTTCCTTAATTCCTCCAATTCTGCTGTGGACATGGATCGGGGCGGGGATCTCCCATGTTTGTCCCAACATATTGCTTCCGTGCGTCCATTTTTGTTACAATAATTACAATGTCTCCCACTGTTTCCAAATTTATTTCCTTTCCGTGGGACCCGGCACTCCTTTGCAAAGTGCCCTTGTCGTCCACAATTGTGACAGGTCAGGTTGGGCTTAGTTCCGCTCCCGCTACCGTAGGCGGCTACTCTTTCCTGTTTTATCTTCGTCTGAGATTTCTCCTCTCCGCCTCCGTGTACGCCGCTAGCCCATTCCACCAGTTCATCATAATCCTGGGACATGATCACTCCCATTTTTAAGATGGTTTGGTGAGCGCTGGAGAGCCCATCCTTGAAAGCCTGGATGAAAGCTCGATCCCCACGGCCTGGGTTTCCTTGCCCTGAGCATTCCTGGTATACTTGGAACAACCATTCCCCATATTCAGAGGCCCCTTCCCCCTTTTGTTGCTTGGTCATTGTGATTTTACTCCAATTGGTAGGGGCATTTCCTAAAACTCTCTGGACTTCTGTTTTAAACAGGGCGAAGGGTGCCTGTTGGGCATCTATTTCTACTGTTAGGGCTACTGTGTGTGTCCAACGTCCCCCACTGTAGTCTTGTGCCGGGGAAATGGCGGGCCCTCCGGCTACCCTGTCTCCATTTATCCGCTGGGCATGCGGCCCTAACCAATTGGTGTATATCCCTTAAGTGCAGTTGGTGTCCTACCCAAACTGTATCTAATTCTGCCCAGAATTTCGTATTTGCGCTTCTAGGTTGTAGTTTACCCAGGGAGGCCATTATCTGTTGTCTTTCGCCTGGGGTGAATGGTTTGTAATTTGCTGTTGGCTGCACGTCCGTTCCCCCTCAGGTTACTGGCGCCAAGTTGTGTTCTAGCGTTTCCCCTTCCTCTGGAGGGGCGGTTGGTCACTGTTGTGTGGACTCATAAGGGGGCAGCATTGATTCTCCTCTAATACTCGATTCCTTTTCTCCAATTCCCTTACTCTGGATTGTAATTTTTTAATTTTATCCTTATCTTCGTTCCACTTTTTAGTGGAGGCGACTACTTGTTCAATTAGTCCAGCTAATTGATGTACTAATAATACCCCTGCCTTTTTTGTTTTGTCTCTCTTTTCCCCATCTCCCCACTTTCTCTGTTGTTCTAAGGTCTGAGAAACATCCCAGCCACCTCTTTGCATCTTCTTAATCAACGAGTGTCTGTCTGTCATATATTTATCAATAAGGGAACCCGCAGGTCCCCACTTAGTTTCTTTACCTGCCAACTTGCAGACTTCTACACCCCGGCCACGATTACCTCCTCAGCAACGTGTTTTCTCCACCGTTGGGGTTTCTATTTATACTCACGGCCACGATGACCTCCTCAGCAACGTGTTTCCTCCACCAGAGTCCGGCTCTAGGTCAGGGTGATCAGTTCCTTACCGCACCGCTTTACAACGTGACAGACAAGTACACAAACACACAAACTTTTATGCAAACAGATGGCAAACTCTGCGTTTGTTCGCCACTACAGAGTTTGATGCTAAATGACCTTTATCACTTGTGCTTCACGATCCTAAGTGCCTTGGTGCCTCTACACCCACTTCAGGGTCCTGACCTTCGCGTGGGGGATCTCCCCTCTTAACAACCGGTCTAAGGCTGCGCGTTTGAGACAGGCATTTCCTTGTCCTTAGTCGATCAGCACAAGCAATCAATTCCTGTTTCTATCCGATAGTCCCATAAATTCCCCTAATTTTCACCCGTTTTTAACTGCATTGTTGGCTCAGTCTGACTTCTACAGTTCAATAATCTCTACTCGAGTTCGCCAATCGAGGCCAACCGATCAACTCACCAGTAGTGAGATCCTGCCCGACTACGCCAATTTGTTGTGGGAAAATCACCACTCAGAGTCAGATTAAAGATGCAACATGCAGTTTATCGGACAAAGCTTTGGGAGAAGCGCTGGGCTCTCCGCAGTGCACGCAGTCACCTTCTCGACTTTAAAATGGCAGCTGAGCTTCTTTTATACATTTTCAAATAGTGGACAAATACGGACATTAGCAGTTATCACATCGTTATACATTTATGCCCCCCCATCAACGACTGATCTCGTTACCAAAACTCATTGTTTTGGTTCTGCTTTATCTCAAGCTAAAGTGATCATCTGGGCCTCAAGATCTGATTTATTTCCTGTAGTAATTAGACACTAACAGGATTTAACTCATTGTGCAATGTCTGTGCCTAAGTCAGTACATCTTAATGTCTTTTCACAGAGTCCATTTTGTGCCAGGTAACCATCTTGTATCTTTTAATTTCGAGTTTACTCCAACACTTAGTAATTAATACCTATGTCATGAGAGGAAACCAACGGAAAGATGTTCTGAAATTCCATGGGTTCTCTGCAAATAAAGTTCATTGTTGTTGCTGTTCAGGTTCACTATTTGGAATTTAAATTGTTTAAAGTGGTACTTTACTGCAGTACTGAGGTAATGTGTTGTCAGTGGTACTACCTTTAGATAAGATGTTGCATTCCATTTGCCTGTTCCAGTCAGTTAGGTGTATGCCAAAGATTCCATGGCAATAGTCAGAGTGAAACAGTGAGTTTTAGAATTGTAGAATCCCTGCAGTGCAGTTTCCTGATATTTTGACCATTACTTCCTCATCGACCATTGCTGAAACAAAATTAAAAACGATCATTCATTCATCTGATTGCTGTTTGTGGGCAATGTTAAGTGCAAACATGGGATTAATTTATTCAGAATTTATCAACTACACAATGTTATTTATTTACTTTAACGTTAGTATGAAGGTAGTTTCTGAGTAGGCAGAAGTGGTGATGGAGGGGAGTTGGAATTGCATGGGCATCCCAGAAGTCAAACAAGTGGGTTGAAACACGATCTTAACTCAATTATGTGAATTAATTTTGATTCTTGGGCTTCACAATTCCAAGCTGCACAGTGAATATGATTAAATCCTTGCTGTATGTAAAGGTACAGAAATCTGAGGTGTTCAGGATGGTTGGTGTACATAGGGGGAGAGAGGTACCCAGATTCAGTGACACATTGCACTCAGCAATAAGTCCGGCAATCAGGAGCAGGTCAGATGTACTTTTCCCCAGCAATGGGAGGAAGAAACCCCACTGCTCTCACCAAGAACGCATGTTAGGGAGTTGAGCAGTGGGATCATTACGCCCAGTTTTTGGATGCAACTTAGGTAATAGTTTAGCAACCTAACCCAGTCAGGACAAGTAAATACATTCACCGGCTGAGCTGTCTCCTACACTTTAAGCTCATCCTTCACTCTGTCCTGCTAAGCATTCTCTATTCCATCACTTTTCACATTCATTTAATATTCTGCAGCACCTCGTTCAATTTCTCTGCACTTCACCACCTCATCATTTATCCAATCACTGTTGCCACTCATGCCAGCCCTTTTGCAATGTGCCTCACAGTGGTTAAGCACTGCCTCACAGTGCCAGGGACCCAGGTTCAATTCCAACCTTGGGTGACTGCCTGGTTGTGGAGTTTGCACTTTCTCCCTGTGTCTGTGTGGGTTTCCTCTGGGTGCTCCGGTTTCCTCCCACAGTCCAAATGACATACAGGTTAGATGGATTGGCCATGCTAAATTGCCCCTTAGTGTCCCAAAATGTGTAGGTTGGGAGATTAATGAGGTAAATACGTGGGTTTAAGGTGATAGGGCCTGGGCAAGATGCTGAGTCAGTGTGCAGACTCGATGGGCTGAATAGCCTTTTTTAATACTGTAGGGATTCTATCACGTGCCTCATCCACTGAGTAAATACCTCACCTTCACAGATATGTTTATTCATCCCCTGTAGGACAGGAGAGTGCAAAATGCTAGAGCGAGGAAGCGGACTTAATGTGGCTGGGCGTAAATAGTCCAGCAGAGAAAGATGCCCTATAAGTAGCTCATCTTTGTCCTCCTCAGTCAGAGATAGAGGAATGGGGAGCTAATAAAGTGCTTGTAACAGAATTAAAAATATTTCTGATACACATATGCTGACAGGCAAACAATTGATCAGCATTTATGCGTGGCTAATTGAGAGATCCTGAATTTATCACCAGTAGCTCCCTAGAGGATTGAAGGGCGTAAGATTGAGAGACGTGACCACTTCCACAGACACTGGCATTGTGTGATCATCAGGTCCAGCAGAGAGCAGGTCTTCCTGTAGGAGGCTGCAGGTGGTTTCCCCCACCTTATATTGCCAAGCTCAGTCTTGGAACCATTGCTATTGTGAGAGGTCAAGAAAGCTGAACTTTTGTCTTCTACCTGTGAAATTAGTAGAGCCTCCTGCAAACTCAGTCCCTCTCCTGGGCAGAAGCTAATCCTATAACATCACATTGTCACTGCCAAGGATGGCTTCCTCTTCTGATGTGCTGTTGAACACATCCAAGGTACCACCCAGCTCGATTTTTGTCAGATTGGAAGCCTTGAAGTTTAAAAATCGCTGTATCCATACAAGCACAAACCTTGGCCAGAGAAAAATGAGATACCAACTCCAATGTAAGCTTCAGTTCAGCTGGGACAATAACAAGTTTAAATACTCATATGAACTGCTGTGCCAACTGTCTGTTTACCGGCTCCATTTCACAAGCCCCAGGAAAACCACACCACTGAAGTAAAATCTGGAGCCAAGTTTAAAAACAATTTGCAAAACCTTCATTGATGTTTCCAAGAACATTAGCCATGGCAATAAGTACTTACTTGACTATTAAATCCCTGACTTCACCAGATTTATCCCCATCATCTAAGGGTGCATCTGTTAAACCCGAAAGTGGACGTGTTGATGCCTGGTTGCCCTCCCACTCTGAACATCAAAAGATTTAGCTCAACACCCACTCCCAAGCCACCCATTCTTGTGGATTAAAATTCCTCCCATTGTTTATGAAGTGCTTCAAATATTTCTGAAATGTAATACTGCTGTATAACTGCAAGTTTGTTCTATCTGTAGCACTGTTCCTCCCACCAGTGACAATTTTTAACAGTGACATATTAGTGCCTTTATCTGACTTAAGTAGTCAGAAGGAAGTGGTGTCACTGTTTCTGATTCTCATTGTGACTTCTGAGTAGGATATTTTCATTCTGGCTGTCCTTTGCTCTCTTGTGCTACATAACATGCCTGAAGCTCTTTTATTTAAAGAAAGATCATAAACAAAAATGAAGAATTTGATGCAGTGAGACACTTTGATGTTTGAGCATATCTTTTGCATCCCACAACTCATTGGCAGGAATGTCGGTATCTTTGTGCATGACTATAAAAGTCTTTTTATGCATAAGCTTTCCAGCTGACTGTTTATATTTGGAGCAAATTGTGTATTTTTTTCTTATTTCCCCTTCCAGATTTTCCCTCCTTTTCTTCTCAGTACATCAACAAGAAGTAGAATTCCACAGGCAATTGCCTGCTTTCTCTGATTTGTTAGTTTAAACAGTGCTGCTGAAAATTCCCTCCTAACTTTGATTCAAATTCCAGGCATGGATGTAAACACAGTTCTGCGACCTTCTGCCAAAGCTACAGTGGCTGATTGGGAAAATCCCTGAGGAAATTCCAATGTATCTGTTAGTAGACTATTGGACCTCTGTTGGCATCTCGAGTGAATATGATCTTGGATTTCTGATACCATATTAGCTGCTGTTGCCAGCAGGAGTCACAAGAAAGTGATCTTAATTAACATGCATATTCAATTTTAGAACTCTAAAGACCCTCACAGTGCTCAAAAAGCTGGCACTACCAAGCACAATTTCTCACCCTGGCTCTCAAAATTCAAGCACAATACGCCCTTGTATATTCTTAGCAAAGGAATTTGGCACATTGCAGCATCTTATCATGGAACACTTCAAACACCCACACAGTGCTCCATAATAATTAGCTTCTTCACACATGTTAGTGTTTTAACTTCTTGAGACAAAACCAGCAAGCTTTATAAATCTACTGAATAGCCCCATAATCTTAAGTGTTATAAAATAAGCTGTCTGCTCATGTAACAGGGTTTCTCAATCATCTTGGTCATAGGAGGCCTATAAAATTCCATGTGAAAACTCAATCCAGTGGCATTGAGAATGGAAATAATGAATTAAGAACAATGCGTCTATTCAAGGTGTTATAGAAAACAAAATTCCAAGCCACAGAATCACAATTGTTACAGAGGAGGAGGCGGCCATTTGGCCCATTGTATCTGCACCAGCTCTCCGAATGAGCAATTCACTAAATGCCACTCTCCCTTCTTCCCTCTGTAACCCTGTAAATTCTTTCTTTGCAGACAACAGTCCAATTCCCTTTTGAATGTTTAAATTGAACCTGCCTCCACCATATTTTCAGATGATGCATTCCAGCCCTTAACCACACGCTATGCGTAAACATTTTTTTCGTATAGCTTTTGCTTATTTTGCCAATTATGTTAAATCTGTGCCAATTCATTTTCAATCCTTTCATGATGGGACTGGTATCTCCATATCTACTCTGTCCAGACTCCTCATGATTTTGGATACCTTTAATCTCCTCTCAGCCTTCTTTTCTACAAAGAAATCAGTCCAAACTTTTCCAATCTATTTTGATAACTGAAATTCCTCATCCCTGGACCATTCTTGTGAATCTTTCCTGTGTGTCTATAAGGTCTTCACATTATTCCTAAAGTACAGCGCCCAGAACTAGTGTCTTATACAAATTCAGTATAATCTCCTTATTCTTGTACTCTGTGCCCCTATTAGTAAAGTCTAGTATCCTCTATGCTTTATTAACCACTCTCTCAACCTATCCAAAATCTCCTTTGTATGGGGCGGCGGGACAGCTGGAGTAAGTTCCAGAAGCCACTGTGTCACCTGACACTACCAGTTCTGAAGGCTCAACAGTGTCTTCACCATGGTGTGTGAGACCTCAGCAATAGCCCTTGGAGTCTGAACCAAGCTCTGGAGTCTCGCAGCAATTGGTCTCAGACTGGGCCAAGCTCTTGAGGCCCGCAGCCAGGCCCTCAGCGTCTCAGACATGCTTTTGACCCTGCCGCTCATGGCTACCATTTCTTTCCCCAGGTTTTCCATCCTTGCAGTGTTGGCCTGGGTGCCATGCAATGCCTGCACCATCTCCTTCACTGGAAGGTTGTTGGACTCCTCCAAACAGCCTCACAGCTGCTGGAATAGCTGACACCTCCCCCCTGTAATCACCAGCTCTGGTTCTGCATCCCCACCAGCTTTGTGGGAACCTTTTCCAGCAGCCCAGCATTTGGCTGGGGGCCAGCTGTGTCCTTGGATCCGGCAGGCCTCCATCTGCCTGATCCCTCAGACATTTCCGCCTCCACCTGATTTGCATCAGCAACTGTACTGTGTGGTGCTCACCAGAAAGCGACCTCGAAGCCTGTTTGCTAATTGCACCCAATGAGTTGTGTGTCTCTGCGCTGGTGGCTAGTGTGAGTGATACCTCTGACGCCTGGTTGATGGATTCCTGATGCTTTTCTCCGAGGTCTGGTGGGGAGTCGTGAGGGGGGAGGAGGGGCACCTGGATGCATGGAGGGAAAGCTGGGGGGCGCCAACTGCTGAGGGCCCAGCCTCATCTGGTGTTGCTCTTGCAAGAGAAGACATATGGGGAAGTGCGAGGGAGTGGTGAATATCTGGGCAAATTGGCACTTACTCAGGAAAGGTCCACATGGATGAAGGTTTTGTGGATCCTCAAATCTGTGGCGCACGTCAACAACACAGTGGCTTACAACCCTCTGTGTCAGGTGGCTTCCCTGTAGGATCCATTGCTCGTTCCTCAAAGGGAGTCCGGCGACGCTGTTCGGGGGTTCCACTGCCTGTCTCCTTCTGCTGTCTGTGATTATGCACCACCTTCTCCTGCAGAGACATAAGGATTTGATTGAGAGCTTGATGGCTGGCAGCTGGGGGGGGGGGGGGGGGGGGGGGGGGGGGGGGGTGGAAATAGGTGGCGTAGCTTGGCACCGTGCCTCACCAGGCAGGGGTTATGATTGGGGATGCCAGAGGGATTTGAGGAGAATGCTGCCTGGATGGCTGCGGGGCATTAAAGAGTGGGTTGAGGTGGACATTCCAGGTGTGACGGACGGGACTGCTGCCAGGACAAGATGGGTGGAAACTTACCCTTACAACCCAAATTAGGTCATTCATCTGCTTCTGGCATTGGCCTTCGGTCCTGCGTGTCAGGCTGCGGGCACTGACTGCCACGGCCACCCCTTCCCAGGCAGCATTTGAGTCCCTGTTCCTGGGGGGTCGCCTTCCCTCCTGGGGGTACAGAATGGCCTGCTTCTCCACCACAGCGTCCAGCAGCCGTCCGAGTTCTCCCTCTGTGAACTGTGGGACTAGTCTGCATGGTGCCATCTTCCTGGCACGACTGGCTGTGAGTACAGGGGAAGCATTGAAAAGCAGCTCCCCCTGTTAACGGCACACAGCTGTGGCTACCTTGGGCGACTCACACGCCTGCACACTCGTTAACAGCGTTAATCCCATGGCGGCTTTGGTCGGTAAATTGCAATTTGGAGTGTGCTGAAGAAGCTGTCAAAATTCACTTCATTGTTCGATGACACTTCGACATTTTTTGGGAGAATTCCACCCAATGTTTCTGCAAATTGACTTTGAATTTACTCTCCTGAAGCTCTACCATACCCTCTGGTTTCATTGTTTTAGATGGGTGAGACAACTTGTCATGGTTTAAATGATCTGGTCCTAAATTCTAAAAACAGCAATTATACCACCTCTCAACTTTCTCTTTTCCAGTAATATATGCCCAGTTTATGTAATTGCTCATCCCAATCTAATCCATTCATCCCTATAATCATTGTTACTCTGTTCTGTATCCTTTCAAGAGCTGCAAAATCCTTTTTGTACTGTGGCAAGTTGTATACTGTGTTCATGTGGTTACATGAATATTTTATAAAGTGTCAGGATGATCTTTTATTGCATTACTAAATTGAATTTGCTTTACTCACTGACTCCCAAGTTTTGTTGTGTTGCTTCGATCTGGCCAGATTGACTATCTTTTATGGTCTTATTTCCATCCATTTGCTCTCCTATCTTCAATTAGGGCTTCCATATTTTTACCCACAATGAATGTCAGAGTCACTAGTCTATAGGTTGCTGTTGAAATGTATCAGCAAGGTTTCACATGAATGAGTGGTTATTGTGCATGTTAGTCAAAAAAGTCAAAACAGATCCTGCCAGTGAGGGGTAATGGTGACAGACAGGCAGAGGCCTGTCCTCTTTCCAAACCCTACACTGGGAGATGCCACAGCACAGGATGCCTGGTTGTTCACCTTGTTTCTCTGTTAATTTGCTCCACTGTCCCTCAGACATTAAACAAGCTTTTCTCTCGTATCCCTGCGATTTTCTTCCCTCTTCTGAAGACTGAGTCTCGTAGGGGAAATAGACTATAGGTACTTCAGCAAAGTGGGTGCATTTCATGTGTAACCATAGACAGTGAGGACTGACCGGCTATCACTGATTTCACAGTTAGTCTGTCCATTCCTCATTAATGTGCAAGTAAGATTAAGTCAAAAATTTGGATGTTAGGATATGTTGCAGAATATTCCTGCAAACATGAACAAATTGAAAAGTTTGCAGACTGGTTTAATTAGAAGTCCCTATGTCTGCATTGTCAAAAAGAACAAAATATTCAGCTGGAACGGATTTTAATTCTCAAGCTTGGAAAAATTATAATATAAATAATGTACATAATTTACAAGACATGCTGCTGCTCTCTAGTGACCATAAAAAGTAACTGCGTGAACATTAGTGCCCAGCCTGCCCCCAAACCTTTATTTTGGGAAGGACAGGAACCACATGCTGTTTTTATCACAATACCATGGTACGCATTTTACAATGTGATTAACACCACTGCATCTACATTGGTAAACAAACAAAACAAAGATTCCACATTTCACAAAGGCACACCCCTTTTATCCAGATAAGGTCAACATCATGCTCATGGATCTAGAAGCTGTTTGGGCAGGAACAGCATCCCAGCTGACTAAAATCTGCCAAGGTCACTGCTCAATAATACCACTGCAGCAACAGTCTGGTTAGGAAATGAATGTGCAAATATGGGTCGAGGACAGGATTGGGCTTGGATTTATGAACATTGAATTGAGGATAAGATCAGCTGTACCTCATGACTGATCACTCCATCGAGACTCCTGTCCACATTCAGACCGGTTACTTGTGAAAGATACTTAAGAATAATGGGCACGAATGTAGAATTGTACCCTGTGAGAGTCAGTGCTCAGATTGGCAGAGACAGGGAGAATGTTGAAAGTAAACAAGTCAAAGCACTGGAAGTTGATTCTTGTCATAGTCGTACATGTGACAGCATATGTACTGGCACAGATGCAGAGCTCAACAGTGGGTTATCCATGAAAAAATAAAGATAATAGATTATCCCAGAGGACTATGGCTGGCTTTGGAGTGTGCAAGCCTGTTATAGGTTGTCACTGTGATAAACGCACAGTTGCAATGTTTGTTTTAGTTTGTTTAGAACAGTAAGACTGCATCATTCTGGCCATCCATGAGAATTTGCTTTCAAAGAACAACAGGACATTTTGGATTTGAATTCTTGACAATCAGCAGTTCTTCTGTCTAGTTGGAGAGCGACAGCACAAGAGAGCTAGGTCAGGAACCAAAGAGAACAAAGGCTTGATTTAGAAACACAGTACATGGCTGTAAACACAGGGATCAACCAGTAAGCAAAGAGAAAGACAGGACGAGAAAAATAGCAGAACTTTTCCAATGCATCTGGAATAACAGCAAAAATGTCAGAATCAGAAAAACACTAAGAATTTTGTTTGCTGTTGTGTTCTACTGTGGAATACAAAGCCAGGCAGTTTGCTTATGATGAGCCTTATTAACAATTTTTATTGAAGAAAAAAAACGAACAAAGTAATTTGATTTTATTTTCATCTATTCCTCACTTCCTCTTGGCACCGCACATCCTCCTTGATTAGTCTGTTAGGATTGTATGGGCTGAAGAATTTTCCATGACTGTCTTTGTACCTTGTGTGTGTAAAGATTTCCTTTCATTCTCCTATATATGGAATCACTGGCTGCTTCAAAATATGTCTTGACTCAGCTGATGAAGCAGACTTGTGACTGTGAGTGACAGCCAACAGCAGTGTCCCAGTTGGAAATCAAGCACTTGACAAGTTGCTTATCCTTGATGAAGAACTTACAAAAGTTTCATCTCCATGTTCAATTCTGGCTTTTCAAAGCAGTTTAGGGATGAATTATATGTGTAGAGAGTTGTTGATTCTCGCCCACAGTTCTGTTTACTCCTCAGCTGAAGTTTCTGACATACTGGATATACATTCATGGCTGCTGATATATTTTGTAAGCAAGCTAAAACATTGAGATTTTGTATGCTGTTAGAGTGTTAAGGGGCAAGCCCAATCCTGCCCTTACCTGAATTCCATTTCATAACAAGCATTCACGATTTCAACTCACTCAGCAAATACTGAGGGAAATGTACCTCAGTATAAATTGGGCACCTTCAGGCCAGGAATATATAAAATTTAAAATGGAGTATAAACTTGTTCTCATGTAGTATAATATTTAGTTGTTTTGCCAAATTTTTCACCTGCTCTATAAACTGCAACAGTTTTGAAAAGCAAGTGCTGATTTTTCTAACCCCCGCCCCTAAAAGTTAAGCTCATTAGTAATGCTCCTATTATAAACAGAGCTAAGGACAAGCTGAACAACTTGCATGATTTGGTTGAAATAAAAAAATCTTATTTCACTGAATTATTTCAAATTTAGAGGAATGATCATTTGGAACTTTTGAACTCAGACCAATTTATATATCTGAACCACTATCCAAAATCTCTGCTTTGAAATAAACCTCAATCACCAGTAAAATTATATGCTGTGGCAGTTAATGTGATCACTGAGTTTTCTGGCTGCAAGTGACAAAATAAAGACTAGGAAGATTGCAATCAAGAAAGGGAGATTAGCAATTCAAGGTGAGAAAAGGCAGCAACTGTGGAGAGAGAAAAAGGGAATATTTCAAGTCCAACATGATTTCTTTGGAATAAGCTTTTCTTATATCTTGTTAACAGTTCAGGAGAGATGTAAGTCGAGTTCCTTTCTTCCATAAATAGGAACACTTCAAAACCTGAACAGATTGGATTTTATAGGGTCAAAGTAAGTGGTTGATTGGAAAGGAAGTGTTTGATAGTCGATGAGATTGGGGAATTCTGTTTGAGGTCAATGAGTATGGCAAGGTAAAGAATGTCAGTAGATGGAAGGCTAACATTTAACTATCTAAGGTTTTTCTTAGGATTTAGGTGATGAAGAAGCCAGCATTTATTGACCATCCTCATTTTCACCAATCAAATGGTTTGCCAGGCCACTTAAGGGGCATTATGAGACAACAATGAAAGTCACAAGTAGGGCCAGTCTGAGGGGTGGTAGATTTCCTACCCTGGAAGCCATAGGCCCAGATTTTGCAGTCAACAACAAAGCAAAAGCACTCACCGCTGACCTCAGAAAGCTGTCCACAAGGTTTTGAGATCTCTGTGGAATGGGTTTTCCCCTTTCCCGATGGTTGTTTAAATTTGATGTGAATTCAAAGGGACGTTTTGACTTCAAGCAATAGTGACGTCAGTGAGCAAGTAAGCAACCAATTACACCAATGTATTCGCACAAACAACAAAGCAGGAAGTTAGAAAACATTGAACCCCTTCACTTCGACTTTAACTTTTTTAAAAGCTAAAATGGAAATCAGTAGACATTTAGTTTAAAAAATACTTTTTTAAAATTGTGTTATTTTAAGTTGGGGGAAATTTGACATTCCACACATAAAATTAACTTCCCAGGGCCAGTGAAGATGTTCAGCAACAATTACAAAATTAATATGCTGTTGAAAACCCCCTTGCGCCTCATTCAACAAGGCATAAGTTTGTCAAAGATTTTTACAGTGAGAATAATGGCACAAGATAGATTCTTAATTCAAATAATTTCCCATTGATTGCAGTCTGGGGAGGTGCCTCAACAGCACATGCTCTGAAGCATGGAATCACAGCAAGTCCAGGATTTCTGCGCATGTTGCTATCAATTTCAGTGGAGTAACGATAGAGAATGCTAACAGTTTTATCATCATTACCACATCAAAAATGGACCACTCATTAATTA
This sequence comes from Mustelus asterias, assembly GCF_964213995.1. NCBI lineage: Eukaryota > Metazoa > Chordata > Chondrichthyes > Carcharhiniformes > Triakidae > Mustelus > Mustelus asterias. The sequence continues at coordinate 309,648 of NW_027590443.1, forward strand.
ATTGGACTTTTATGTCAATACAAGCAGTTTCATGGGGAGGCAATTTTGAGCCCACACTCTCTGTCTGCAGGAATGGGGGCATATGGTCAAAATCTGGAGAGCGCTGATGAGTTTCCGAGTTCCGATCTTACCAGCCCCTCGCCAGTGGAGTGGTCTCAAACACGCAATGGGACCGCAGAAAGCTCATTTTAATTAATTACCATGTAATTAATGGTTTAGCATTCTCTCTAGGACTTACCCACTCACTGGATATTCAGTGGGCACCAATGTGACGGCACACTGGTGCCATTTACAAAAGGTGCACCTAGATGTGCATCTGTCATGGGGGTCTGCCTGGGATTGTAAAGGTCAGTGTAGCCCCTGGGGGAGAGGGACATGGGCAGATTGTGGCCTTGAGACCTCCGTAGAAGGGTGGGACGGTTTACCTCAGGTTCTGATCAGGGCACCCTTGAAAGAAGGCACCCGATCTTTGAGTTTTGTTGGTGTGCTGAAGACCTGAAACACACCCCTTTGATTTTATTTTGGTGGAGTGTCGTAAGATCTGGAGAGAAAACATCGGTTTTCTCGCTGGAAACAACTCTCTGCCATTTTTTGCCCATGTTTTTTTTCCGGCATTACCCTACAAATGTTCAGATATATTTAACTTATTTTCACCATTTGTCATTGTGAGATTTGAATTAATACCCACCAGGTTATTTATTAGAGGATTTGGTGGTTGTTGGCTGTGCAAGAGTTAAGAGGAAGCTATTTACTGAACAATTGGGAGGAACAATTTTTTTTACTGTACCACTTAAATTGTTGGAGATGATCAAGATGCAGTGATTTAACCATAGCACTGCAAGCAGACTGGATTATGTGAAAATTAAGCACAGGCAACCACAAGGAAGTGATAAGGGTGGATAAATGAAGCAGAAGGAAGTAGGAGCTTGAGTATAGATTATAAATAATCCTTATTATGGTGGTGGATGGAAAATTTTCGGACTGGAAACCAGTTACCAGCGGAGTGCCACAGGGATCAGTGCTTGGTCCTCTGCTCTTTGTAATTTTTATAAATGACTTGGAGGAGGGGGCTGAAGGGTGGATCAGTAAATTTGCTGATGACACCAAGATTGGTGGAGTAGTGGATGAGGTGGAGGGCTGTTGTAGGCTGCAAAGAGATATAGATAGGATGCAGAGCTGGGCTGAAAAATGGCAAATGGAGTTTAACCCTGACAAATGCGAGGTGATTCATTTTGGTAGGACAAATTTAAATGTGGATTACAGGGTCAAAGGTAGGGTTCTGAAGACTGTGGAGGAACAGAGAGATCTTGGGGTTCATATCCATAGATCTCTGAAGGTTGCCACTCAAGTGGATAGAGCCGTGAAGAAGGCCTATAGTGTGTTGGCGTTCATTAACAGGGGGTTTAAGTTTAAGAGCCGTGGGGTTATGCTGCAACTGTACAGGACCTTGGTGAGACCACATTTGGAATATTGTGTGCAGTTCTGGTCACCTCACTACAAGAAGGATGTGGAGACACTGGAAAGAGTGCAAAGGAGATTTACCAGGATGCTGCCTGGTTTGGAGGGTAGGTCTTATGAGGAAAGGTTGAGGGAATTTGGGCTTTTCTCTTTGGAGCGGAGGAGGTTGAGAGGAGACTTGATAGAGGTTTATAAGATAATGAGGGGGATAGATAGAGTGAATGGAGCGGTAACTAGGGGGCATAACTATAGGGTTCATGGTGGGAGATATAGGAAGGATGTCCGAGGTAGGTTCTCTACTCAGAGAGTGGTTGAGGTGTGGAATGGACTGCCTGCAGGGATAGTGGAGTCAGAAACTTTAGGAACATTTAAGAAGCTATTGGATAGGCACATGGAGTACTTCGGGATGATAGGGAGGAAATAGCTTGATTTGGGTTTCAGACAAAGCTCGGCACAACATCGTGGGCCGAAGGGCCTGTTCTGTCCTGTACTGTTCTATGTTCTATGTTATTATTAGTCAGTCCTTTTTTTAAAACAGAAGCTGAAAATTCTCAGGCTGCATCTGTGGAGATAAAAAGAGTTTATGCTTCCGATCTGCAAACTTTCATGAGAACTGGGAAAAGTTAGAATTAGGTTTCAGGCAAATGAGAAGGAGGAGAATGAGAAAGAAGAGCAAAATGGTAGAACTGTGATGGGATGGAGGGCAGGGGAGATTAAATGATAGATGTGTCATGGTGCAGGATCAAAGGGAGTGGTGAAGGGGCAATAAAAGAAACAAGTGGTGAGAATGGAAGGATCATGAGTAACTGCAATCCGAAAGAAAAGAGAAATGAGGGGAATAAAAACAAATCAGCAAATAAAAAGGAAACAAAATTGAAGCAGCGATTGTTATCATAGAGTCATAGAGGTTTACAGCATGGAAACAGGCCCTTCAGCCCATCTTGTCCATGCCGCCCTTTTTTTAAAAACCCCTAAGCTAATCCCAACTGTCTGCATTTGGCCCATATCCCTCTATACCCATTGTACGCATGTAACTATCTAAATGCTTTTTAAAAGATAAAATTGTACCCGCCTCTACTACCACCTCTGGCAGCTTGTACCAGACACTCACCACCCTCTGTGAAAACACTGCCCCTCTGGACACTTTTGTATCTCTCCCCTCTCACCTTAAACCTACGCCCTCTAGTTTTAGACTCCCCTACCTTTGGGAAAAGATATTGACTATCTACCTTGTCTATGCCCCTCATTATTTTATAGACCTCTATAAGATCATCCCTCAGCCTCCTACGCTCCAGAGAAAAAAGTCCCAGTCTATTCAGCCTTTCCTTATAACTCAATCCATCAAGTCCCGGTAACATCCTAGTAAATCTTTTCTGCACTCTTTCTAGTTTAATAATATCCTTTCTATAATAGGGTGACCAGAATTGCACACAGTATTCCAAGTGTGGCCTTACCAATGTCTTGTACAACTTCAACAAGACGTCCCAACTCAAAAAAAGTTAAATTAAATGTTGTGTTGGGGGCTGTAAATTTACTGTATAAAGAAGAGCTGTTCCTTGAGCTTTCTTTGAGCTTCTTTGAAACACTGTAGAAGGCTGAGGGCAGAAAACTCAGAGGAAGCAAGGCAGAGAATTAAAATGACATTCCACTGGACACTTGGGGTCAGACTTATAGACAGGATAGAGGTGTTCCAGAAAGTCGTCACCCGGTCTTCGTTTTGTCTCCCTAATGTTGAGCAGATCGCAGGAGAACTACTAATACAGTACACTAAATTGAAAGATGTGCAATCAAATCACTGTTTAACCTGGAAGGAATGTTTGGTGCCTTGGACAGTGAGGAGAGAGGAGGTAAAAGGGCAGTGTTGCGCTTCCTGTGCTGGCATGGAAAGGTGGTGTGCAAAGGGAAGTCGGAATTGGGGAAACTGAGGAATGGACCAGAGTGCCAGAGGGAATGGTCACTTGAGAGCTGAAAGGGGAGGGGATGATATATTTGGTGGTACAGCCTCCTGGACATGATAGAACAAGTAAAGGGTGATCACAGAATATGGTGGAGTAGAAGGTGAGAAGGGGGGAATCCTATTGCTTTTCTGGCAAGCAGAGGAAAGGGTGACCCCAAACTTGGTGGCAGAGTGGACAGTGAAGGTTATCCAGGATTGCAACAGGATCTTGATCAGTTGGGCCAGTGGGCTGATGAATGGTAGATGGAGTTTAATATAGATAAATGCGAGGTGATGCATTTTGGTAGATCGCACCAGGCCAGGACTTACTCAGTTAATTGGAGGGTGTTGGGAAGAGTTATAGAACAAAGAGATCTAGGGTACATAGCTCCTTGAAAGTGGAGTCACAGGTGGACAGAGTGGTGAAGAAGGCATTCAGTGTGCTTGGTTTATAAAATAATGGGGGTGTAGATAGTCAATATATTTTCCCGAAGGTGGAGAATCTAAAACTAGAGGGCATCAGTTTAAGGAGAGGGGGAGAGATACAAAAGGGTTCAGAGGGACAATTATTTCACACAGAGGGTGGTGAGTGTCTGGAACAAGCTGTCAGAGGTAGTAGTAGAGGCAGGTACAATTTTGTCTTTTAAAAAGCATTTAGACAGTTACATTGGTAAGATTGGTATAGAGGGATATGGGCCAAATATGGGCAATTGGGACTAGCTTAATGGTAAAACTGGGCGGCACGGACAAGTTGGGTTGAAGGGCCCGTTTCCATGCTGTAAACCTCTATGGCTCTAAGCGCTTGAGATGGAACAGACAACAGTTGAGGGCCCTGTCAACCACAGTAAGGGGGAATCCTCAGATGAGATGAAATGAAGACTTGTTAAATATGGAAGGTTGCATCGCCAGAACGGACGAGATGGAGATGGAGAAGCTGGAGTGATGGAAAAGAATCCTTGCAGGAAGTAGGATATGAGGAGATGTAGTTAAAGTAGTTGTAGTACTGAATAATGTTTTGCCTTATGAGTCTGTATAAATTCCATATACAGTTAGTATAATATATATCTTGCGTAGTTTGACATATAATAATTTTGAATTACATATTTTAACTTGTGGTGGTTAGATTTGTTTGTTGGAGCTGGGTATCGTTATCAGTATTATATTCTAATTTAAGATGATACTTTAAATCCCACTGAGTTACAGACATGACAGCTCAGCAGGTGCATTGTAATTCAATACTGCAACCCATCTGGTTTCCTCAAATAGCTGGTTTTCTCTCACTGTTAGGGGCATCAGCTGTGATGGCAAACAGTGAAGAGTTAAAAAGGACTATCAACATATGCTGCTTTTGCATTCCCTTTTTGCCGACTTGTGGCAGCAGTGGTAGAGTGTAAGGAACAAGTCACCTTATCCTGCCTTCCTTTGGATGATATAGCCAGACACGGCCCAACAAGTATGAAAATGGGTCATAGACCATAGGGACTTGTGAATTTCCACACACTGAATTCTTGATCACAACAGATGTAACTAGAGGGGCCAGAGAACAGTCTGAGGCACATCATCCACCTCACTAAGGGAAAGCTATTGAATGGAGATCATCCTGTTGTTCCTACTGCTCTGCCTGGCCAGACAGTAGACAGGGAATTGGGAAAATCAACTGCTCCTGCTTTTAATTAGGGAAAGCTTTATAAGGTGGGGAAAGATTCAATAAAGAAAAAAGGGTTACAAATGCAAAGTAGATTGCTTCCTCAAAAAAATTGCAAAGTGATATTCAAATGATTTTAGTCACTATAATTATTCAACAGATGAGTTGTAAAAACATCTATTTATGGCGATTATGCTTTGGTAATTGCAAACTGCTTTGCTGCCCAACCTACACCTCAGGGGTCAATTATGTATCAGTGCTGCAAAATGCAGTTTGATGCTGAATAAAACTTTTTATGGTAGTACGGCGTTGTTTAATAATGCCTTTTTGAAGCTCCCTATTATCTCTTTGATCTCCCCATATATACATCACAATTTGATATCAAAGCACCTCAGGCACTCTAATCAAGAGCAGCATCATGCTTATTGATGCTTTCACTGTCAGATCTAGAACACTTCAACACTATTAACCTTTTCAGTGCTTAAACAATGTCAACTTTCAAAATTTAATGAGTGGCTGTTAATACAGTATTTTCCACTAACTAGATTCAGGTATAGTCACCTCTGTCTTTCTCAAAACAGTGCCTATTCCAATCACAATTTAAAGAAAATCAACAGTAAATTATTTAAAATACAATATCTGCTGACAGCATTTTTTTTGTTCGGTATCTTGTAAAGTTGAGTTGATCCAGTCAAGCAAATCATTTTCTGAAATTTGGTGATGATTTCAATTTGCAAAATTATGCACTACTTTTGTGCATCCTCAGTGGCACATTTTTTCCATTTTGCCAAAAAAGATGAACTTCTTAATTGTTAACAAAAATGCAGACGAATGCTCAAAGTGAAAGAAAGATATGAATTTAATCTGAACAAGAGTCATACAGACTCAAAACTTTAACTCTGTTTCTTTCTCCACAGATGCTGCCAAACTGCTGAGTTTTTCCAGCATTTTTTCTCTTTATAATTTAGAGTTATATTTAGAGTCTTTCATGACCTCAGGATGTCCCAAATCACTACAGTCTATTAAGTACTTTTTGAAGTATAGTCACTGCTGTAATGTCATAAACATGACAGCCAGTTTGTCTGTATATAGATGGGTTCCACAAACAACAATGTTTCAATATTAATTGTGTGGTTCTCAAAGTATTAACACAAACCAGGACAGTGTTTCAGCGGCCAAGTTTATTTTGGTTAAATTCTGCAGACAGCATGTTTTCAAAACTCAAACTCTTCCTTTATATACCAACTCAAGAAAACCAATGCAGCACATTGAATTATGTAGAAATAGCTGAGAAAACAAGAAATGTATTGATAATATTTTAAATGTCTGATTTTATTGCACACATACTACGGAAACCTATTGAATAAAAATAATCCTCAATCTATTCTTCCTACTCCAACCTGATGATGATGATGGAGGCGATGACAAATCTCCTCTGGTATATTATCCCTTTACAGTCAACACATCAGTCACTTCTAACGACAGAACTAGCCTTCCTAAGCAACACTGTTTTCATGTCTTTATTAATCATTCCTTACAAAAGCATTCAATTTTTCTTGTGATTATTCATCCTTAGTTTTGAAATGTTTTAATACTTATGCTGTTTTTTAATTTTTGGATTGGATCTGGGGGAACGGGGGATTGGAAACAGACTAACTGGAAAGGAGCTGGGACACTGGGCATTAGAGACATTCAGAGTATCAGTGGAATAATAGGGATCAGATTTATGAAGTAAGGGAAAGGAATTATTGAGAAATAGATTCCAGGTTTATAATATTGGGGATGGGAAGAGGAAATCAAGGCAAAACATAGGGGAAAATGAGTTTTCCAATTTGTTAATATATTCCAGCATATGAGCTGTAGCAGGGTTGTCAACAGAGGCTGGCCCACCAGCCTGTTGGAGACGAGGGTGAGGAATGAGGATCAGAGGCAGTCCAGCTTGAAATGTGGTTGAGACTTGCTTTGGGTTACTCAACTTTTTCACCTTTGATTCTGGCAATAATATGAGCAAAGGGAACTGCAGTACCATTCTCCCAATCATTGGCATCAGCCAGCAGTCCATCCTGCTGGCAGTTTGAATCTTAGAGCATAGGTGAGGCAGGGCACAGTAGGACAAGAACCCGGTATTTGCTGGGGGGTAGGGGTTGTTAAAGTTTCATGGTAGGTTGAGGAACAACTAATTTCAGAGTCTGAAGACAAATATCACAAATGAGAAGATGCATGGGTTGTCCGAACTTTTAAAATTGGGTGTGGGATGGGCAAGAATGTTACTAACTTTTAAAATATCAAGTTTGATTTGGTCAGGACCATTTTTCAAAAAAAAAGACAGGATCAAATTGTTCCCCTCATTTCAGGCTTAGGGTGTGATGGGGGATCGAAACTGGGACTGAACCTCAGTGTTAATGCTGGTGCCAGGTCCCAGTTTGGGACTGGGCCACACACTTTGGAATCTGCGTCTAAAACTAGAATGAGAATATTACTTCCCACCCAGTGACAGAATCTTACTCTAACCCAGACGAGATGGATTGTGGAAATTACCCTGTTTAATTTAATTGTGGAAATTCCAAATCTATCAAACATGCTCTTCAATTCATTGCACTGTATGATAGCACATATTGCTACAAACAGTTTTTTTCAAGAATGAAAAACACCAAAACAAAATTAAGATCACTGATAACAGACGAGCATCTATCCAGTGTATTCCACATCAAGTGCGCAGGCAGGCAAACAAAAATAATGCCAGATGTTACACTAAATCATTATTTAATATAGTAATGAAAAAGTAAGCTAATCACTTAGTCTTCACATTTGAAGCTTATTACAGCATGAGACTTTCCTCATTGATGTGGTTAATGGCGAGATGAATTTCTAAGGCCTCATCTTCCTGAAATTTGCTCACTGGCTCTGAGAGTGAGAAAAAAAGTTGAAATGTGACCCCTCACGAAAGAAGGTTAATCATCCCTGAGCCAAAGAGTAAATTGGATGAGATTCAATCCCTGGTATGTGCTATATTACTTAATCATGAATGGAGAGTAGCAGTTGGGTATTACAATTAGATTTAATACCTTAGATATTTAGTTGACTGTGGGCTTGGGATTGGAAGTGGGTGAGCCTGCAAACTTGTGCCACCAGCTGCCGTGCCCAGTTGGTGCCACGATTCTGACTCTGAGACACTTTTAGAAATGCTAGGTTGAGGTCAGAATGGCTACCTATATATTGGTGCTTTCTTTGTGCACTGACTGGGATATCTGTTCGGCATGCAAATTTTGCATACAAGTTGAGGCACAGCCATTGCATCAAGGTGACCTCATGGTGGAAAAGGGGCTGCCATGGTTAAACCTATGAATGGATTGACCCCCCTCCCCTCCCCCCAAACCCCTCGCACACCCATTATGGCGACTAGATCATAGTTGTGGTAGCTAACTGCTGGGTCAAAGTTGTGGTTGCTAGCCATCCCATGAGAGGGTTGTCCCTCCATGATCATGCCCAGGCAGCTGTGAACATTTAAAATATCTGGGGGGATATTCAGCACACCCCCCCCTCCCCCCGCTGCATGTTTCTCGATGGCAGGAGCCATCAGCCAGCAGCGGGATCTTCTGGTCTCGACACTATGAATGGAATTTCCCATTGATTCCATACCCTGCCGTGGGAAGAGCCAGAAAATTATGCCCCTGGTCTTTTCAGAGGGTGCCTCCGCATTGAGGCATTTTCTCTCTCTCTCTCTCTATTATGATTCAGCAGCTCCCAACCTTGCCCATGGAGTTACCAGTGTATCAGAACTCAAAGGGCACTCATTGGCCCTCCAGCATCTCGAGGTCATCCACTGTCCTTACTTAAATTGCGAGCCCACTCTCTTGCCATTAACTGGCTGACACTTTAAAAATGAAGTTGGGCATGTCAGGAACACTGAACGGTTTTCACCTAGAACTGGTCCTGATAACATGTTCCTGACCTTGGAATAGAAATCCCACCCAATATCTCTGGGCTGGGGCAGGGTCAGTTGGCTAGATGGCTAGAGTGTGAAGCAAAATGGCTGCGGTAGTTCATGGAGGCCTCACTTTTTATCTTGCCCCACGCTTGTAAGTAGTGCCCCTTAAACTATATATAATTAATTATCTCTCTCTCACAAATAGAGGGGGATGCCTCTGGTCCTTTGTGGACAATGGCTAATGACCTATCTCAGGGCAAGGGAGGAGAATAATCATTCAGGATTCCCATTCCTGAGCACTCCTCAGAATAGCAAAATTAAAGTTAAAAATCATCAGGAATAAATTCTTGAAAAAACTTATCTGACCTGCAGATGCAATCAAGAAAATCTAGGCAACTGCTGTGAATTGTAGCAAGTTCTGACTTATCTTCTAAAAGGAAATATACTTGAAAAGACAAATGGTAAGGCAAAGGGAAAGCTCCGGGAAGTGGAACTAATTGGATAGCTCTTTGTGGTGTAGACAGTGTTGTTTGATTTTATCATTCTGTGAACTAGAGATATCAGGGGTGATACACTGACTTCCCCAGATGGTCAGTGGGAATCCCAATGCCCTGATGAATGCGAATGGCCAATGACTCAATAGGTATCAAGGCAATCGGGATTCACCTGACCTGATCAGATTGACACCCAAAGCACTGACCCAGGACCTCACAACCTTCAGACCCTACATGAGTGCTGAATGTTGGCACACCTCATGGAAATTCACAGTCCCACACCTGATGAGGGAGGGGAATCAGAAAGGTAAGTGCACACAAGGATAAGGTGCCCCAGTGACAGCTGAAAGTGCTGCCAGATGACCCATATCACAGAAACAGCTTCATCACTGAGACACACAGGGATGCTACATAAAAGGTGCTGCTTGCTTCCACTGCATGCCAGCTGCTCCCTTGTGTCTTATCCTACTGGATGACCCTAACACCCATCCCATCCCCCCACCCCCCCCAAACTTGCTGGGTCACACAAGAGATCTTGATCAAAACACAGATTTGAAACAGTGCCTGTGTCACTCAGTACAGCACAGCTTCCCCCAGAGATTCACAATGCCTACTGAAGGAAATCTTCAGTCTTCACCACATCCAAAAATATTCCATCAGGGATGTGAAGAGAGGGATAGATGATGGGGACGGGAGGCCATGATGCAAGAAGAGGGGCCAGGGAAGGCCCAAAGGATGATAATGGGTATCATTTGAAGAGGAAATGAGGGAGATACTGGTAGGCTGGCTGTTTAAGGCTGGAAGTGTTGATTGTCACATGACTGTGGTGAGGGTCGAGGATGCTGCCAGGGGAGGACAAGTGACTACTCACTCTTGCAGCTCTGAGGAAGTCGTTAATTTTCTTCCTGCATTGCACTGTGTTCCTCCAGGTCAAGCTTTGCTGCTGACAACCTCAGCCACCACCTCCCAGGCATCTGCTGCTACATTTGCAGGTAGTCTCCTGCCTATCCTGGGGAACAGGGTAGCCCCTCTTTACGTCGATGGCATTCAACATATGGTCCACATCCCCATCGAGGGAGTGTGGGGCTGCCCTTCTTTCTGCCATCTTTCCTGGTGCTGTGACTGTGGAGTGTGCAGGGAGTGCTTTTAAGCTGCTCCCACCTGTTGCTCATTGAGATGATGCCTGACTCCAGTGAATCAGCCACTGCTGGAGTAGGAGATCGTGTGTTTCACGTGGCGGCCAGGCTAGCCTATTTGAATATGCAGGATGGCTTGTGAACATAGCTCCCAGCGGCAGCACAATTCACTCCCGTTTTCCCACCAGCAGGAGCACAGCCTGAAAACAGGAGAATTCTGCCTATCTTCCATTCTCAAGAACAGGTCTAACTCCCTTCAGAATACCTGTCGTGAATCCATTCTTAACTTGTATTCTGGCAATTTAGTCTAGAGTTTGAAGACTCTTTCTAAAACGCAATACTTCCCAGCATCCAAGGATCTAAAAAAAAAATGACCGTTATTAATCAGATTTTCCATTTGGTCAGTCTGCTTCTGCTGGCATCCACTCCAACTCAATGTTTTTCTATTTTATATGAATATTTCTTCCTCCTCTCCTCCCTATTTTGTTCAAATAGCCTGCTCACATAAACGGATTATGTTACCTGGCAGTCTTCACTACTCCAGTGAGAAAAACAGCATAGGCTGTTAGCTAAGAATGCAAAGCCGATATTATTCTGGGAGCTCTCCTCTGGACCCTTTTAGTGTCTCAATATCGTCAACCAAATGATGGGGCCAAATTTGGGCTGTTAACAGAGGGCAAGTGTCATGACCTGGTGGAAGAAAATTTGTCTTGGCAGCGGGGGATTGAATACAAATCAGCTTTTCAGCTGGGTTGTGGAAGGAAGCAGTTACAAACAAATAAAAAAGAAACAGAACAGGAAAACATCCTTGAAATGGAAAGGGATGGGTGTTGAATTCTTCTAGCTCATGAGCTTTTATGTTGTGAAGTTTACAAGAATGCTTCCAGGGATGAGAAACTTCAGTTATGAAGATAGATTGTGGAGGCCAGGACTGTTATCCTTGGAGAGGAAAAATACAAGAGGAGATTTGGTAGAGGTGTTCAAAGTCATGAGGGAACTGGACGGAGTGGATATGGAGAAAATGTTCCCACTCATAAAAGGATCAGAAATGTGAGGGCACAGATTTAAAGTGATTAGAAAAAAAAGCAAATGTGATCTGAGAAAAAACTTCTTCGCATAATAAGTGATTCAGGTCTGGAGTGCATTGCCTGAAAGTGTGGTGGAGGTAGGTTCAATTGAGGTATTTAAGAAGGCATTAGATAATTATTTGAATAGAAACAATGCATACAAGTATGGGGAAAAGGCAGGAAAATGGCAGTTAGTTGGAGAAGAACCAGTGCAGACATGATGGGCCAAATGGTCTCCTTCTACACCATAACATTTCTGTGATTCTGACCTGAATTGCTAACTCATAAGCCTGCCAATACGAGACAGAAGCATCCAAAGTTAAAGTGTTAAATTCCAATCAGCCTGTCAACATCTTTCTGAACCAGGAGGATACATGGAGGGCATAGAGGTGCCATGGGACAGCACGAGTGATCTGAGAGGCATAGAAGATATATGGGGAGGCATGAATGACCTGAGGTGCTTTTGGTGGGCGGGGGGGGGGGGAGGGGGAGGCAGTGATGGTGGGGCTGAGAGGTGAGGTTTCAGGGGCCTTCAAACAAAGTTGAGAGCTTGGCTGCTGTGTTGGAGAACAGAGGCAGGCTTTCTAACCAGCTCGCCTCCGCTCACACTCCAAATACACTACATTGTGGTTCACAAACTGCACTACAAACCTGACCCTGGTGTCAAAAGACAAAAAGAAGTCACGGGCTGCTCACTGATGCACTGTTTCAGACTTTGTGTAGTTGTCTTACTATTCATGATCACCCATTATTTCCCCAACAGCCTTAACAAGTCCTGGTAAAGAATACAGAATCTGGTCCTAGCTTTTATTCTTCACTGTTCAGTTTCCATAGTGAGTTTGCCTTCATTAGCGCTGTTGCCGCACAAACACCACTGACTGACATCCTTTGTTTGCATGACAGTGTGGCTGACTGTTTCTGAACCGTGGAATCATCCTCACAGCAGCATTTAAATAGGTCCAGCTCTGGAAGGATGACAGCCAAGGCCACAATGTCTTTGATTGTTTGAGGTCCTTGACCTGATGATATTGTGGTGATGTAATGTGTGATTTATCCCTGACATCACCAGAAAAACTTGAACACTGACCCAAATTGCTGGAACAATTTTTTTCAGTTGCACTTATTTGTCGTATCTCTGTGAGCTGTGGTGTTCTGAGGACTAGAAATAATTTAAAAGTCTAAAAACAGAGCTCAAGAGTTAGGTTTTGTTTGTTGTCTGATATTTGTTCTTTAAGTTTTTCACTAATGTTGTTCAAAACACAGCACAAAACCTTTGTTCCTTCTGCTGCACAGTGCCAAGTTTGTAAGTTTCTCCTGTCCATTTCCTAAGGTGGAAGGTTGGAAGCATGCCCAGATAAGTAGGTCTATTTTCAGGTTGAACAGTGAGTCTCCATTTTGGCTCGGGAAAATTCAATATGCACATTTTGATTTTATTTTATTTATTATTGTCACATGTATCAGTATACAGTGAAAAGTATTGTTTCTTGTGCGCTATACAGACAAGGCATACCGTTCATAGAGAAGGAAAGGAGAGAGTGCAGAATGTGGTGTTACAGTCATAGCTAGGGTGTAGAGAAAGATCAACTGCGTGCGAAGTAGGTCCATTCAAAAGTCCGATGGCAGCAGGGAAGAAGCTGTTCTTGAGTCGGTTGGTACATGACCTCAGACTTTTATATCTTTTTCCCGACAGAAGAAGTGGAAGAGAGAATGTTCGGGGTGTGTGGGGTCCTTGATTATGCTGGCTACTTTCTGAGGCAGCGGGAAGTGTAGACAGAGTCAATGGGCAGGAGGCTGGTTTGCGTGATGGACTGGGCTTCATTCACAAACCTTTATAGTTTCTTGCGGTCTTGGGCACAGCAGGAGCCATACTAAGCTGTGATACAACCAGAAAGAATGCTTTCTATGGTGCAGCTGTAAAAGTTGGTGAGAGTCGTAGCTGACATGCCAAATTTCCTTAGTCTTCTGAGAAAGTAGAGACGTTGGTGGGTTTTCTTAACTATAGTGTCAGCATGGGTGGGGACCAGGACAGGTTGTTGGTGATCTGGACACCTAAAAACTTGAAGCTCTCGACCATTTCTACTTCGTCCCCATTGATGTTGACGGCAGCGGCATGTCCTCCACTAGGCTTCCTGAAGTCGATGACTATCTTCTTCGTTTTGTTGACATTGTGGGAGAGATTATTGTAATTTTATAATTGTAATTTTTAGGCTCACAAGCTGTGTGCATGGCCCATGTGTGACTTGCCATGCGTTTTTGTCTTTTGACACCAGGCTCAGGTTTGTACTGCAGTTTGCGAACCACAGTGTAGTGTGTGAGGAGTCTGAATGCGGAGGCAAGCTGGTTAGAAAGCCTGCCTCTGTTCTCCAACACAGCAGCCAAGCTCCCAACATTGTTTAAAGGCCCCTGAAACCTCACCCCTCGCCTCTCTCACCCTCCTCACCAACCCCCACCATGCACCTCAGATCATCCATGCTACCTTTGTGCCCTCCATGTATCCTCCATAGCCATTCACCCAGTATGCATTATGTAAATTCTTCAGGAGCTATGAAATAACAATGGGAATTATTTTAAAATGTCTCAAAAAAATTAAACCTTCAACAATCTCAGAAAATCCTGAATGCAAACACACTTTCAGATTGCCAGGCACAGGCTGAATTCCGTCATTCTGTGCTTGAACATTCCGTATTTCTATTTGGAAGCAGGTGAGGAAGATGGTTGATATTCTCTTTCCTCCGTAAATTTTAGGTCATCCAAAACTTTCTGACCTGTGCTGACTCCGCTACCCGGTGCCTTCAATTTGAAGTTCTCAAGTTCTTGTATTTTTACGCAGCTGTGCCATGAGTATCCCACTTCCATGTTTCCCCACCAGTGACAGAAGGCTGGTAGATTGACCCACCACATATGTCACTGGAAGGATCTGTATTTAAAAGGACCCTGATAGGGATCAGAATGCCTGCAGCAGATATCGGTTCTGAAGGTTGAACAGTGAATGGAAGAGAGGGCAAGGTAACCACATTCTTTTCTCACTCATCCCAGAAGATGACGCGAGAGACATGGTCAGAGTTAATAGAAATTTTGTAGCACCATCCATTCCTCTCTCACCAGGCACCTCTTCACAATCCCTCAGCCAACACACACACTTACTTTTATCCTATTGACATCTCGTACCTAACCCTCCCAGTCACCCAATGAACAAAGCTCACATCTCCTCCTCTCCACAGCACTGGCGGATGTACACTTTTGGGGGCCCCGTGCTCTGCCTTCATGCGGGGGGGTCCCATGGCATGGTGCTCCATCCCCAGTGATGTCAAGCCCCATCCATCAGTGATGTCAAGCCCTGCTCCCAAATGACATCATTGCCCTCCTGACCATACCCACCCTCAGCTCACATAATGCAAACCACAAAAATACAGAAAAGTACACAAATCACTGCTTCAGTGCTTTTTAACATATGAAAACAAGCCTGTATTTGATGAATTCAATCAGGGAGCTCATACTCCAAGAGGCCAACTTCATTGGGCCTCATTGAGATCATTACATACTGCTATAGTGCTTTACTTATGAAAACAAATCTGTAATTGATCAATTGAAATCCGAGTCTGCCTGTTGTTAGAATGACAGTAGAGATGGTTAATATGCGATCTGTGTGTCTTGAGGCAAGCAAACATGGAATTGGCCAACGAGCAACAAGATGGAGAAATCAGCCGATGATATGATGCCAGTGCAGGACAGAATGAGCTAATGAAGGAGCAAATACTCCAATTAAGAGGAATCCAAGTCCAATATCAGTGACTTTGCTGGCAATTGTAGCAGGATACTGTTCTTTGTCCAAAGTGACTTTCTGAAGGCCAGTATTGAGAATGATGGGAATGGCAGTTACTCACCAGTTATAACTCTCTGCATATGACAGACGTGGTATCAGACCAACAAATGGTAGTCCCATTTGAAAAACAGAATTTAAACAAAAGTACATGGAAGAAGGGCATATTTTATTTATTTTTTGCTTCATCAGTTGCTTGCAACCCATGGCAATTTAGATAGCTCTTTTTCTGCACTTTTTCTTCACAAAATCATCAACAACATCTCTTCAATACAGAGAAAGAACGTTTACCGGAAGCATTTGTGACAAGAATTGTTAAAAATATTTTCAGAATATTTTCCACATTTGGAAAGGTTACCTGCAAACCATCACGTACAAGTCTGTACAAATCAGCTGCTGATCTCAAAGTGCAGAGCTCATCATTATCGATGAATTGTTTCACTTCATCTTCAAAAAGATTTGTGTCTGTTTCCTCCTGGTAGAATTCAGATAATTTCTTATTGCAGTGGCATTTAGTATTCTTATCCAAACTTCTGTCAAAAAACTGGAAAATAATTCAAGAGTTTTCTTTAGAGATTCACTGCTACTCTGCA
This sequence comes from Mustelus asterias, assembly GCF_964213995.1. Lineage (NCBI taxonomy): Eukaryota > Metazoa > Chordata > Chondrichthyes > Carcharhiniformes > Triakidae > Mustelus > Mustelus asterias. The sequence continues at coordinate 325,725 of NW_027590443.1, forward strand.
CTTGCACCATTATTGTGCTACATAGCATTGACAGTCTAAATGAAGATCTTCTCCTTTGCTTTTAAAGTGATTTCATTGTCTCTAATTTAATCAAAAATAACTTTCTGTACCTTCTCATCATCAGAGGTACCTGTATTCTTTGTTAATGTTAATGCCTCTGCTTCCACTGAGATGCAGTCATTTTGAACTTCCGTGACGATACTTCTAACTCAGGCTAACAATTGTGAAGCATTCAATAAAATTGTATCAATATTTTGTAGCAATTTGCTGATGGCATTGATTCTTTGAAGTAAACGGTTCCACAAAACAGAAAATTGCAATACTTTCAAACTTCTCTGCTAAGATTTTTGCTTCAGCTTTCAGAGGTGGTTTCTCTGAATTTGATGTGGCTATGCCTGATGAGCATTCCTCCCTGGATGGCCAGCCCCGATCATCCCCCTCCCTTCCCTACCAATCTCTAATGCAGAATGGCAGCGGGTCCACCCAGCGGCTGCTCCCGGTCTGACCCCGCCCTCAGTAGGCCCTGCCCCAGCCCCACTTCCTTGACACTGCCTGGTACCAAAGGGGCACTCCCTTTGCCCCTGACCTTGCCGAGGGTGCCTTAATGGCCTCCAGTTTTACCGGCAAGGCCATCACATCTGGTCCTTGTTGCTGGGGATGAGCTGTGATTCTCACTGGAGAGAACCTTTCCTGGTGAGGCCACAGAGGCAAGTGAACTCAGACGATAAAGTCCTGGGCTCGTTAATTTAATGCAAAATAGATTTAAATTAAATTTAAATAATTTATTCAGCTTCGTGCCCATTTCCATTCTGGACCTGCCCCCATATTATGATGGGTAAGTAAAACCTCAGCCAGCCTGCCCACCCTACTGCATGTTGAGGCCTTAACTGGTAAATTAATGGGTACATGATGAGGTCACATCTTTTCAACTGATATCAGAAGTGCCGATCACCAGGATTATAATGCGGTGGTTTCTCTGAATTTGGTTAGACGGCTGGTTTGTGATATAGAATAGCACCAACAGTGTGGGTTCATTTCCCATACCTGCTGAGGTTATTCATGAAGGCCTGCATTCTCAGCCTGCCCCTTGTCGGAGGTGTGATGATCCTCTTGTTAAATCACCACCAGCCTAGCATCATCTGGGACTATGGTGACTTTTAGCTTTAATCCACATTTGTCACAAGGCAAACTCTGCAAAAGATCACACTAACTAAATTCCAGCAATATAACTGGGGAATTATATGGTACATGAAACCATTCCAGAAATAGCTTTTTTGGGCTAATGGGTCCTGTTGGTCTCATCTAAGTGCAGCTGTTGTAATTCACGAAAATGAATCAAAATGTGATTAAAATGTTTCCACACATTTCTTCATCCAAAAAAGTAGAATTAAAATCCATAATCTATGGTAAATACCTGACAACCTTTTAGGGACTCTTGAGGGAAGCTTCACCTTTTACTGAGATGGAAAACCTGGGGCAATCAGCAGAATGACCAATTCATGCAAGATCTGTACATTTGTGCCGGTTCTTAGAAACTATACAACCTTGTGTGTTTGACTAGCTGGAGACAAGGTGGTATCATTGAGTGGATACTGTGGAAAGAGGAAGCTTTTATTTGATTTTCTGGCTGTGACCTGTGGCTTTTGCAATGAATTCAGCCTTTTGAGCTTTCAAGCTGCATTTTTGAAATGGAACATTGCCATCTTCGCCATTTTGTTTGGTCATTAAATACCCTAAAATTCATGGAAAGTATTTTTACATGTATTTTTCATTTGAGTGATGTAAATCCTTTGTCAGTGGTATTGAAATTACATTTATTTTCAACTTTTAATTTTCTTTAGTAGTGCAGAGTGCTTCCCTTTTTACACTTGCTTGTGAATCGGGTGACTGTATTTTCTAATTGTGTTGACATTAAGTGATCTTTCAGTCTCCTTCTTTTGTCAGCTTCATTTCTGATTGATGTTACCATTTGTATGGTTGAAACCAATATAGTTGCTTTCAAGTTATTGGTGTTAAAACATAAGGAAATGCGATGTAATCTCGTGGGTTAAATAAGATCTACAAACCACTCAAGTTTCAATGCAACGTCTCATAAACTTCTTTTTCTTTTCAAGCTTCTCCAACCCCTATTTCTTTTGATGATGCTCAGTCACCCTATTTATTTTGATGATGCTCAGGGTGTCACGGTGGCACAGTGGTTAGCACTGCTGCTTCACAGCACCAGGGACCGGGGTTCGATTCCCAGCCTTGGTCGCTGTCTATGCGGAGTCTGCATGTTCTCCCCGTGTCTGCATGAGTTTCCTCTGGGTGCTCCAGTTTCTTCCCACAGTCCAAAATCATGCTAGTTAGGTGCATTGGCCATGCCAAATTCTCCCTCAGTGTATCCGAACAGATGCGGGAGTGTAGCGACTAGGAGATTTTCACAGTAACTTCATTGCAGCGTTAATGTAAGCCTACTTGTGACACTAATAAATAAACTTTAAACTGTGGTGGAGTTTCATGGGTGATCATAACTCTCCAGTACTTTGTCAAAATAGCCATTATTTGTGCAAGTCCAGAAAGTGAGTGCTAACAGGCTATTCAGGCACATTGTGAAGATATGAGGCTCTCAGTGATATTTCCCTCTTGTTCACAATTGGTCATCAGTTATTTCAATGTTGTAATAAGGACTGGTAGCTCTGTTTCACTTACTCAGTTAGATACAACTTGTATTTTTTGGTTAATTATTGGTGTTCGAAAGGTCATGAGCAAAACAATTAGCAATGTTCAAGCAAAGGAAAGTTCATTTCATTAATTAATACAGTGCCTTTCATGATCACAGGATGTCCCAAGGCATTTCACCACTACCAATTACTTTTGAAATGTAGTCATTGTGAGTCATTGTGAGGCAGGATGAGTGGTTGTAAAAGTTATGCCCCAGCATATGCAGTAGAGTCTTGCCAAAACAGTTAACTTTTTGTAAGGAGCTGAAATATTAACTGGTTAAAATAGGATTAAAAGTCACAAGCAAAAATGATCAAATGCTCAGTAGAACTCTATTTCTACTGTTTATGAGGCTGTGGAATTTACGTCCAAAAATGGGTAGAAGTTTTAGAATCCTTACAGTGGAGGAGGAGACTATTCGGCCCATGGAGCCTGCATTGACTACAATCCCACCCAGGCCCTATCCCCATTGCTCCATGTATTTACCCTGCTAATCCCCCTAATTTACACATCTTGAGACACTAAGGGGCAATTTAGTGTGGCCTAACCTACACATCTTTGGAGTGTGGGAGGAAACTGGAGCACCCGGAGGAAACCCACACAGACATAGGGAGAATGTGCGAACTCTACACAGACAGTGACCCAAGGCTGGAATTGAACCCAGGCCCTCAGCGCTGTGAGGCAGCAGTGCTAACCACTGTACCACCGTGCTGCCCCATCTTGTCAGATTAGATTTCTTCGATGAGTCTCCTGCAGGTTTTGACTGCTTGCATTATCTAAACATCATTTAGATCAGTTCCAACTTGTATGCAAGCTTTGTAGAAAACAAGAAAAACAGATTATGTTTTTAAAAATAAAAACAAACACTTTTGAACATGTGGAGTTACACTAATCTTTCTTTAAACAGTGCAAGAGGCCTAGTGAATGATGTTGCTCTTATGAACTACCCTCAGCAACATTAGTTACAGAGATGTTGTTGGCTGAGAAGTGGCTGAAAACACTTTGTCATATTAGTTGTGCACATTAGAAGTTGAGAGTCGTCTCCCTATAGAGGTTTGAATTGTGTTTGCACGCAGCATCAACAGTAGCAGTCAATACTGCCACAATTTATCATTTTTACATCAGTTCTCCTGCGTTTAAAATGAAGATTTTTTTTGAGTTTTTTCTTTTGCAATTTTCCGCAACACTTTGAAGAATCTGCTTCTTCTGGAGTTTTCTATTACATATCATTCTGACAACATGATGTTATCATGTGTGTTGCCTTTGAAATATTCTAAACAGATACTTTGATTAGTTTATTACTCAAAAATGCATTTACCCAGGTAAACTTTATGAGACAAACAAAGGACAGCGGTTCAAATCTAGTTTTATTAAAACACTTGCAGGTTAAAGTAACAACTCTTACACAATAAATTAAGTTAACTTTTCCCCAAACTCGGCTGACTGCCCAAAAAACTCAGATACTACCCACTCTGGTCAGCTTGACCAGGCTGTTTGATTCATTCATTGATCTTGCGTTAATGGATGAACTCAGGGTCTTCTTAGTACAAAGGTGGATTTTGTCCATCCTCATGGGTCGCAGGTCGTGGCAGGCCAGCCGAGTCTTTGCTGGGGGTCATCTCCAGCTGTCCATTTTTATCCCCCTCTTCGAGCCCTTCTGGAATGTTTTCTGGCTTCCAACCAATGGGATCACAGGATGGAGGTCACAGCACCGAATGAGGTTAGGCCAGGTCATCCCGGGTGTCCATTTCTTAGGTATATCCGAAGTGCACTTATCCGCATTCAAGAAATGGTTCCAGGGATTCTAAAACTGAGGAATACACAAATATAATTACCACGATCTTACAACATCGAACCGCCCGACTTTCGACGAGGCAATGTGGTAACATTGGGCAGGAGGCAAAAAATCAGGTTTGCCACCTCCGATCTTATTGGCAAGGCCGATTTAAATATTGATGACATAATTTGATTGTCATTAATGGGTCCCGGATGCTATCATCTGGGCTCACTTACCTCTAGCACCAGCTGAGGTTCTCCCCAACAAGAATCACGTATGGTCCCCACCAATGGGGATCAGACATGATGGCCTTGCCGGGGAGATCGGAGGCCATTGAAGCCTCCGGGTAGTCGGGGGCAGGGCCGGGCAGTGCCTTTGGGGCAATGCTAGCCTGGCACCCTGGCACTGCTCACCGGGCACCATAATTGTCCCGGGGCAGCCAAGAAGGTGGAGCCAGAGTGAGGGTGTAGCCAGTGGGGCAGTCATGATGGGGTGGAGCCGACAGGGGACAGGGCCATGACAGGGGGAGAGAAGGGGAAGCTCCATAGGGGTGGGAAGGAGAGAACTCTGCTGAGGGGGTGCGATCTGGGAGGGTGGGAGGGACCTCGGCAGGGGGGGCAATCGACAGGGGGGTTGGCGATGTCCATGGGGGTAGTATTTTCGGGCAGTCAACGTTGTGATGACTTTCGGGTCATAACAACACTCCAATTGTCAAGGCTAAGCACCTCTGGTCAATATGCAGAACAGGTCTGGGCTGGTCCTGTTGGCTTTTGACTTGTGGTAACCTTGTCCGCGTTCCATCAGGCCTTGTTTGTAGAAGCTGTTTAGCTGTGTTTAATTTAGAATGTCCAGTTTTATGTTGGGCCTAGTTGCTTAGGCCGTTGACCACTTGGCTACATGTGGTCACACCATCAAACTATGGTATCACACATGAAAACCAAGAGAGAAAAAAACATGCAGATGCTCAGAAAATTGGACTATTTTTTGTGATCTGCTCATAAAAAAACTTGAATTCTGTGTAATAGTTGTTCTTTGAAAAGTAATCAGACAGCTTAACTGATTTTAGGTATTAAGAACAGCGCGGTGGCTACTTTTCTGAAATATCTCTTGGCATCAGCAATCAGGTTAAGCCAAGCATGGGCCTGATCCACAATCACCCTCTCGACAATCTGCTTTAATAAAGAACTATTAACTTGCGAAATGCCAGCAAAGGATTATCTAGTTGGGACGTGATGATGTTACCGGAACAGCCAATCCGATAACTTTGAGTAATAGCACTCTCAGTATGATACATTGGAATTTATAAAACTAATCCAGTCATGTCTGTCATGCCCTTGTCTACTTTTTCATAGTTTTGTTAAAAAGCTTGCCTTTGAAGCCTAATTCCAGAAGTCTACTTACAATATTAAAGTTGCCCTAAGAAGGTGTTTTTAAAAATAATTTCATAGAATGTGGATGCTGCTTGCAAGGCGAGCATTTGTCGCTCCTCCCTAATTATTCTTGAGAAGGTGGTGGTGCTGCTTATTTTGAATTGGAAAATAGAATATCAGCATTTCTCGAGGGAATGAACGGATGTAGAGATGAGACAACTGATGTTCAGATATTGAACAAGCCATTCTTTTCTGGTGAAGCTTGAATCAATTGAAAATATGTGTTTCATCGGCCATGGTACCCATGCATGAATCAGGCCTATTATTAGAAACTGCTTATTAAAATATTATACTTGTAAATTGTTTTTGAATGTTATCTCAAACAATTAGCTTGCTGCAACTGAAATTGCATGAAGCACTTCATTGTACAGAATGTAATTTTTTACAAATATTTGGTGTGTCAAAAGTAGCTGTTCTATTTGTATGAGTGACAGCTATGTTTGATTGTTAAAAGTTTTTTTTTCATCTCCACATGGTTCCCGAGGTCTGCTCCTGATGCATACTGGATGAGTGGCTGTGCAAGTGGCATGGAGGCTATGAGGGGGCATGTTGGTGAAGATGGGGTGCATGAGTTGGCATGGAGACCAGAAGAGATTTGGTGGGCAGTGGGGGCAGCATGAGTTGTCATTGAGTTGGCATGGGGGGTATGAGCGGGGGAATGGAGGTGGTTGGAAGGGTGAGGATGTGCAAGGGGTGAGTGATAGAGAGCCTAAAATAACTGGGGCAAAGTCTCAGAGATTTGAGGTGGGCCTTCTGACCAACCTGCCTTGACACTCATGCACCTATGGCTTCATGGGCTCTGCTTCCATGGTTGGCAGGCATAGCTCTATCCCACCCCAGCCCTCAGAGTGAAAGTTGTGTGTATTGGGGTTTGACAGTCGGGAAATTTACTAAATGTAACTACCTGCCTCAATAGTGGAAATCCAGCCCTATGTGTGTATGTATATTTTCTGAAGCTGAACCTGAAGAGCCAGGCATCATTCAACACGATTTCAGAGTCAAAGATGTTTGGCTAGGAGCTGAACTGGAGTTCTGTTGTGGATTACTGTAACCTTCATACTGGTCTAGATGACATGATAAGGTTTATTCGAAAAGGAAAGTAATTCTGTTATACTGGAAGAACATTTTTGCATCCCTTCAGGAATCAGTTTAGCTGAGGTACAGACTACTGCAGTGGTACCATTTTGAAACGATGAGTCATTCACTATAAAATAAATATCTACCAATAATCAGGCATTTCATCAATTGGTTTTCTAGTCTGCCGTTTTTACATATTGCCTCTGGGTTTCAAAAAATCCTGAGTGCAATGCATTTTAATTTAACATCAGCCTCAATTCCACAGAGCATCACGACTGCTCAGAATGGTCCCAATAAAATACCAAAAATGGTAAATGGTGAAAGTGGGCCCTAGCACAAAATTAATAGCACATCTAACATCAGGAGGAGTGGAATACAGTTACTTAAAGAAGCATTATCTTCACAAGAAAGTATGTGGCAAACGTTTTTACACAAAGTATAGGTGACCCAGAAGTGACTCACGACCGTCATTTCATCATCATTATTTTGTTACATTGTATGTTCTTAAGCATATTAAAAGATTTGCTGTTGCGTCAATGTTCGTTTAACCATTTTCAATACTGAAATAACATAAAAAAACCTGATACTGACATTACAGAAATATCTCTACATCCCATGTTGCTTCAGCTCATCATTTATCTGTTCCTGGTGAGGACCTTTCAGGCCTGGTCTTGTCTATTTTGATCCACAGAGGTGCAATTTCAAAGATATATTAAATTTCCCTTGCACTTTCTTTGCAGCAGTTCTATCCATGATCCCGACACAATGAAAGCCTCAAGCTCTGAATGTGACATCTTTGTAGGATTGTTTGTCGTTAATAGGCTACCTTTCTTCAAAGTTTAGTTAGGTTTTATTCCACAATTTTGGGTAGGTAAATAGAATTGTATTGTGAGATGTCACATCACTTGTATATGATGTTAAATATTTATGATCAGTTCAGGAAAAAAAGCTGCCCAAACTCTCAATGGGATTGGTGACATGGGGTGGAATGTATGGGTGGTTGGGTTTACTGGGGACAGGCTTTATTGGGTCGTTTAAACCTCTCATCTGAAAAGAAGTCCTGTTTTAGAGATGCCAACCAATCTGATTGGCCAGGAGCTCTGTAGTCCCAGTAGCACAGTAAGACGTCTCACAACACCAGGTTAAAGTCCAACAGGTTTATTTGGTAGCACAAGCCACAAGCTTTCGGAGCGCTGCTCCTTCATCAGGCGAGTGGGAGTTCTGTTCACAAACAGGGCATATAAAGACACAAACTCAAATTTACAAAATAATGGTTGGAATGCAAGTCTTTACAAGTAAAAAAGTCTTAAAGGTACAGACAATGTGAGTGGAGAGAGGGTTAAGCACAGGTTAAAGAGATGTGTATTGTCTCCAGCCAGGACAGTTAGTGAGATTTTGCAAGCCCAGGCAAGTTGTGGGGGTTACAGATAGTGTGACATGAACCCAAGATCCCGGTTGAGGCCGTCCTCATATGTGCGGAACTTGGCTATCAGTTTCTGCTCAGCGACTCTGCGTTATCGTGTGTCGTGAAGGCCGCCTTGGAGAACGCTTACTTGAAGATCAGAGGCTGAATGCTCGTGACTGCTGAAGTGCTCTCCAACAGGAAGAGAACACTCCTGCCTGGTGATTGTCCAGCGGTGTTCATTCATCTGTTGTCGTAGCGTCTGCATGGTCTCCCCAATGTACCATGCCTTGGGGCATCCTTTCCTGCAGCGTATCAGGTAGACAACGTTGGCCGAGTTGCAAGAGTATGTACCGTGTACCTGGTGGATGGTGCTCTCATGAGATGATGGCATCCGTGTCGATGATCTGGCACGTCTTGCAGAGGCTGTGTCAGGGTTGTGTGGTGTCGTGGTCACTGTTCTCCTGAAGGCTGGGTAGTTTGCTGCGGACAATGGTCTGTTTGAGATTGTGCGGTTGTTAACAACCGCAGAACCTCAAACAGGATCTTGGGTTCATGTCACACTATCTGTAACCCCCATGACGTGCCTGGACTTGCAAGACCTCACTAACTGTCCTGGCTGGAGACAATACACATCTCTTTAACCTGTGCTTAACCCTCTCTCCACTCACATTGTCTGTACCTTTAAGACTTGATTACCTGTAAAGACTCGCATTCCAACCATTATTTTGTAAATTAAGTTTGTGTCTTTATATGCCCTGTTTGTGAACCCAACTCCCACTCACCTGATGAAGGAGCAGTGCTCCGAAAGCTTGTGGCTTGTGCTACCAAATAAACCTGTTGGACTTTAACTTGGTATTGTGAGACTTCTTACTGGGCTTACCCCAGTCCAACGCCGGCATCTTCACATCATGGTCCCAGTAGCACCCAGAATTGAGTAGTGGCCACTGCTGAAACTACTACTCCTCAACGACTAGGCTCCTCCTGAGCCCACTTCACTTATGGTCTGCTCTTTACAGCTCTTCTCTAATTGGAGCCTGTTTCTCCTTTTCTCAGCCTATTGATTCCTGTTTCATGCCTCTGATTTCTTCCCTCGCTGGAAACATTTTTTTAACTGCGCTCTGTCCTCTCTTCTATTTTTTCAATCTCTCTTTGTCCCCCTCGCTTCTCCCATGGTTTTTGCGCCCTTTTTGAGTTTTTGCACAGGCCTTCAGCTCTGTGGTCAGCATCTCCAAGTTCTGAGGAACTTCGGGCCTTTTCACCATGCACCAGCCGGGAATGGGCCATAAATGCGTGGTTCAGATTTTTATGTTGATCAGGCCCTTGTATATGTGCAGCCGGTGTATGCGCATTTCAAATTGCCAGCATAAGAAAAAGCCGAGCTGTCATGTACCACCCATTCCCGGCTAACGCATGGTGGAGGCGGGAGGTTCATCGGGACTTGGCGATGCCAACTATGGAATTGAAGACAAAGGTTAGTTTCAGTTTATCTCCATGAATTTTGAATCTTATTTTGCAGCTCACTTGGGGAGCCTTCAAGGTGACACACTGGTTGGGAACCACTGCCTTAGACACATGATTACTTCAGGTCTGGGTAAAAAAGACAGGAGCTCAACAAGTTAACACACTGCTTTATTTGGGAGGCCCAATTGCCAACAACATTATTGCTAGACAAAGAATCAGCAAATCACCCACAAAATTTGAAGTATTAAAATAATTCAATGTTTATTTTAACCTGAGAAATGACAAAATCATTGAAAGGTCTAAATTTAATGAAGGTGTCCAGCAGCCAAGTGAACCCATTGACTTATTCATTAGTGATCTGTGTAGGATGCCTGAAGACTGTGAGTCCGAGACCTAAATTTTGAATTTAACAGGGATGGAATAGTTTCCGGAATTGCAGATGACATATTGTCAGACATACTGCAAGCGAAGGAAGATCTAATGCTTGATAAAGCTATCCAGATTGTTAAGCAGCCTGCACTCCATGTGCAGCACAGGTCCATTTTAAGGGGAGAAAGTAAACTATGGTATAAAGGAAATGCCACAGTCCACTTAGTTAAACAGCACAGAAACAGGGATACTCCAGGCCTGGGAAACAGCATCCTAACTGACCAATAGAGTGGCATGGTAGTGCTGTGGAGCAAAATCCCCACAGCAGAGATCAATGTCCTGCAATTTCAGCCCAAGGCCTTCCATGTAACAGGGTTAGACACTTTGGCAAACTGTGCAAGGCCATAACATCCAAATACACAGAAGACCCAAAGGTGATTAATGAGGTTGAGATTGCACCTCAGGAAGACATGCCATCATGCTTCCTGGGTGAGGTCAAAGATCCTGGACTTTGATATTGGAATGGGGACATTTCAGATAATGACCATCTCACAAACTTTAAATTGGACACAGAAGCCATGCTATGATCCTGTCAGTCAAAGAACAGCGGTTGAGTGACCACTAGCTTCGAACAATAGACATATCACTCCGAGGAGGAATCCACTGACTGGTCATGGGCCCCGTGCCAAACAAATCTTCAATTCAGATGGTTACCACAATGCCTCCAGCGGAAGATAGATGAGATCAATCAAGGTCCAGAACAGCTTCAACCTCCGACTCCAACGACTGTTGATGAGGTCAATGCTGTGGCAGTCAGAGTGACAGTGCCGTAGCTGATGCTGGAACCAAGTAGCTGCCATCCATTGCCGTAAGCACACTACACAACCAAACGCAAAGCTGACCTTACTGAAAAACATATCATCCTCACAACAGGAACGTCCAACTTCAGTCACAGCGGACATCACAACAACCCACACGAGCGAAAAATAGAGATGAACACAAGGTTTGTCACCCTCATGAAAAACAGGATGGAACAAGAACCAACTATCACCACTGCTGCCAACTTGAAGACTGGTTTAATATTAAGGAACGGTATGGGCGGCACGGTAGCACAGTGGTTAGCACTGCTGCTTCACAGCTCCAGGGACCTGGGTTCGATTCCCGGCTTGGGTCACTGTCTGTGTGGAGTTTGCACATTCTCCTTGTGTCTGCGTGGGTTTCCTCCGGGTGCTCCGGTTTCCTCCCACAGTCCAAAGATGTGCGGGTTAGATTGATTGGCCATGCTAAAAATTGCCCCTTATTGTCCTGAGATGCGGAGGTTAGAGGGATTAGTGGGTAAATACGTAGGGATATGGGGGTAGGGCGTGGGTGGGATTGTGGTCAGTGCAGACTCGATGGGCCAGATGGCTTCTTTCTGCACTGTAGGTTTCTATGATTCTATGAATGGAAAAAGAGGATAAAAAGATACCCATATGCCAGAACAACCTCCAAATCAACAGAGCTTATCTGCAGGTGGGGAGCCTACCACTCCTGTGACAGCAGTGCAAACAAGATATGGAAGGGATATAATGCCTCTAGACTGCCTGAATCTATGAATAGAGACTTGAAGGGGAAGATGAGGTAGGAAGAATGTAAATACATGGGGTAAACTAGAATAATTTGATATATAATTGATAAAGACTTGGGGAGGAGTAGTACTTGGGTCTGGCAGATATAGGGTTTATGTGGCACTGAGTGAAGTACTGCTCAAACAGTGATATAAGAGAACACATGACCCAAACCTAGGGGTCAGTCTAGTGTTGGACAGAGCTGTGTGCATAAGTATGTCTGGAGGTAGCTCCCAGCTTGAGTTGTATATGTACATAGTTCTTGTAGTTAATAAATGCACACAGTTAACCTATTTAAGATACAAAGGGGGCGATTCTCCCATCCTGCTGCGCTGCTGTTATAGTGCAGCGGGCCGGAAAACTTTCGTGGGGGCCGTTTCACGGGCTCCCTGCTGGGCGCCACGGTGTCTGTGCGTCTCCCCAGTCCCCCCACCGTCCCCCCACCGTCCCCCCCACCGCCCCCCCCCAAACCCCCCCCCCCAACCCCCACCCCCCCAACCCCCCCCCA